>NW_027360498.1:0-5868 GCF_012295235.1 Primulina huaijiensis
TATTCCACCCGAATAGATTTGCTTATGTCCATCGGACACACTTAAAATCTTGAAAGTGAATGGAGGGGAGGGGAATAAAACGAACCTAGTTTCCAAGATACTCCAACGACCATTCCATCCTCCACAGTGGGTTGCACCACGAATTCTATGTTATTCCCCAAGGTTTTCATTAGCGAGGAGAAGAAAGCAAGCACTTGCTACAAAGGAAAATAGAACTCACCAACACATATAAATATTGAAATGACCAAAGGGAAAAAAAAAAAGAACATAACTTATTCAGACGCAAATTTTCTTTTCGATGCCACGTGAATTTATATGTTTTTCCTATATTTGTAACGTCGTACCTTCTTCCCATGAAAAGATTGGAAGGCAGAAACAAAATTTGAAACGCAAAAGCATTCTTCCGAGATCACATCTGAAATCATGCAGTCGTTTTTGTTCTTCAATGCATCATACAGCTTAAGGACAGCTTCCAAAGCTCTGTGTTCCTCCGGAGATCCCGACGAGTCTTTGGCATTGCACGCCACCGCCGTGAATGAGCCGCCTATGCTAATGCTTCTCTTGGAACCCAAAAGGCTCAATGAATATTTTTCGAGTTTCGATTTCAATTCTGGACCATAATTGCTGTGAATGCCAATTCTTGATTTATACGGTGTGATGTTAAGGTGATTTTGTAGTGGTTTGAACCGTATAGGGGTGGCAGAGGGAATGGAAAAGGAAAAGGATCCCATTATTCAAGAAGATTTAACTTAGAATCGATCAGAAGTAAACATCAATAAATGAAATGAAGCATTTCAATGAATGAAAGAATATTTTGATTGTGTAAGGAATACTATTAAGCTATGATCTCCGTTGCAAGCTTAGAATATTTTCATTCACATGAATATTATAATTGAAGAACTCGCAAAATATGAAGTTTAATTAGCCATTTTAAAACACATTTTTTTAGTTCCTGATTTTGATAATGAACAAAAAATCTTGCAATCACCTAATTGTTTGAATAATTTTTTTTGAGAAAGATAATATGATTTTATTTAAAAAAGAAAAGATATCGCGAATTCTGGTTAAGTTGCGCTTGGACCGATGAATTTGATTTGAAAGGAATGATTTGATCTGGGGAAAAAAAATTTTGAAAAGTGTATTTGAAATCACGACAATTGTTATGACACTAACTACAATTTTGTCCATTTAAGTAAACAAAAAAAATTGAAATAAATAAGTTTAAAATTCACGATTTCAAATCCATTTATTGAAGTGTATCATTAGCTATCATGGATTGGATTTAGTAGTCCCTACCCAATTTGGAAAAAAAGCAGCCATTTTCTGGAGCCCGTTTTTTAACAGCCCAATAAGCCCAGTTAGTTCTGTCGTGACTCCTAGTTCTATTGTGACTCCTAGTTGGGATACGGATCTGAAAGTGAGAATCAATGGCGGAAGATTTGGTTCTGGACACGGCGATCAGAAATTGGGTATTGATACCACTATCAGTAGTTATGGTCCTCATCGGGATCCTCCGTTACTTCGCCTCCAAGATGATGCGTTCCGATCAAGTTCCTGACATCAAAATGGTCAAAGAAGGGTACTATTGCTTGAATTCATTTGATTATTTCTATTCACGGATAGATAGATAACAATGTGTGGCGAATTTAGATTTATCAGCTTTTTTTTCTTTTTTTTTTTTTATCATCAGGCAAGTGATAATCAGGGCAAGGAACCTTAGGGCAGCTGCGAATATTATTCCCGCGAAATCGTTTCGTGCTCGCAGGTTTTATTTCAGCAACGAGGTGAGGAACTAAGAATTTTGACTTGGGAACTGTCTTTGTGTTGATTTTTGCTGCTTTGCTATCATCAAAGTATCGCCTTTATGCTTCCTTCACTGGTCTCATTTATTTAAGAAGATAAGCTGAAAAGTTTGTTTTTTTTTTCTATAGAATATGGTAAGAAATAAGCATTCATATAATCACATGAAAACAAGTTAGTAGGATGGGAACTAGAAGTTGCCCTTCCTTAGAATTCAAGGAATACACCAACAGTACATTGAAATGTCTATTATGATGCTATGCTGAATGACCAGTTTAATTGTGATAAAAAAATGAATACCCGAGAAAACTTTTGTTTTTAGATGAGATGCCAAAAAAAACTGTTTCCTGGTTGCTTTCTTATAGTTTAAACCTCCCCCGACCAAAATTGTTTGTGGGGAAGAAGCGAGGCCTAGATGTTTTGTATGTAAACCGCCACTATAGTACTTTTGTCTACGAGAGTCAGTTCGTAGGAAGAAATCTTATTGCTAGATGGCAATGGGTTGTGTTTATTTATTTATTTTTTTGGAAGGTAAAAATATGATTTGCATCGCAGGAGAATGGATTATTACTCGTGCCTAAAGGTCAAGCTCAGAATCCGCAGGCTCAGATGTTTTCTGATCCAAATATGGCGATGGATATGATGAAGAAAAATCTTTCAACGTTTATACCACAGGTTTGGTTCCTACATACTTCTATCTGAATTCTGTCAATTTCTAGGTGGCAAGATCTATCATTCTTACTGTATTTATGGTCTTATTAACAGACACTTACTTTTGCATGGGTTAATTTTTTCTTCTCCGGATTTGTGGCAGGTTGGCTTTCTCTTTTTATTTTCTCTTTCCCTTCTCACTTAATTGAATCTTGCAAAATTGTACATTTTCTTTCGTTTCGTGCTTTAACTCCGATTGTAAGCTTTATGTGCTCCGTTTTTCTATTTAGAATATTTGGATTCAATTGTTTTAGTACTTCTAATAATAAGATTAATTTTCTAGTGGTTTCAAGAAATAAAAAAGAATTAATTTCACTTGACATCAACTAGCATGTTCTTTTTCTCATCTTGTCATGCGTATTACTAACATAAGTAATTGCACGTCTTGTTTCACAGCAAAGATTCCTTTTCCACTAACACAAAGATTCAGGGCAATGCTACAAAATGGTATAGACTTGAGCACTGTTGATGTCAGCTATGTTAGCGGTCGTTCCTGGTATCCCTTTAACTTGCTATGATCGATCTTTCATATCACCTACTAAACACAGACTGTAGCCAGCTGGTGCTCTAGATTCTTACGCTGCTTAGCGGAACTGATGTTTAAATTTTCATGCTGCCAGGTATTTTCTCAACCTATTCGGGCTTAGAGGTCTCTCCAGTCTTATACTGGGAGAAGATAATGGTCAGTTTTTCTTGAACTTGAATTCATTCTAATTTTCATGCCTTTTGTTTTTAACTTCTCTGTAATGTAAAAATTGTTGGTTGCCGGTTCTATGTTTTTTTGGGTATGATGGTGAATTAACACAAGTATTTGATTTTGATCAGCAACTGATGATACACAACGTATGATGCAAATGAGTGGTTTTGGATTCGATCCCACAAGGGTACACCTTTAAATTTCTGTCTGGTTGTTCCCCAATTTTTTTCATGTAGCTTAATACAGTGATCACCATAAATTAATGTGATTATCTTAGTCAATGTAGATGCAGACAATTGTATCTTTGATTTATTATTTTTGCGTATTGGCTCAGAGTTTGGGTGCAGAGAAAGATAACTTAGACATTGTTCAGCATGAATGGGCCCTACCAAAATTCGAGCAACGAGCAGAAGCTGTTTTGAAGAAGCTTGTCATCTGAGAAAGAATTAGAGTAGGCTTTGCGTTACGAACAGGTAGTATTGCTTTGTTGCAGCTTTTAATTTAGTTGGTGCAGCTGCTGTGAGTTGATAAAATTTTTTAAGCATCTAAACTGCCAAAATCTTATTGCATGTGTTCCCTTCTATTCTTATGTTTTATTAATTACTTAATCGCGTTCATCAGATCAAGCTTAAGAACCTTTTTATACCGCCCTGATTGAACCATACATTTAAAGATTTAAGCTTGGGGTGAGGCAGGCCTTGTGAAGGATTATTTCTTTGAACATTAGTAATCAACACCATTCCTTCTCTTAAAAGTAAAATGTTTCGTATCGTATAATAACATAGTAGCATGGAAGCAGTAAACGAGCTGAAGTGAAACAAAGTGTTCTTTGCCTACGATTAAGCTAGTTGGTGCTATCAAAATACGCATGTTAAGAATTTATGAGATAGGTGATTACGAATGCCACGTATCTTCTACACTTGGATGGTAGACTACTGGTATAAGGTAATTTTCAATCCCTTGAAATATTTTTGAGATGAAAAGGATGGTCTCACCAGATTGTGACAACCTTGGACTCCTATATTGTCCCTCGAATTATGGATCATTCACGAATAATGCCCAAAAATCGGCCTAGATTCTTAGTTACACCATTTTGATTCTATCACTGTTTCTTGAAGCTGATCTTTTGGTTTTAAGCTACTCTTTTTCTGGTAAATTTTCATACTCCAGTCTGATCCGAAGAATTGCCTTCTTTGAGGTAAAAGTTACGTTAAGAGAGTAATTTTTTTCCAGAAAAACTCTTAAAAGTCTGATTGAAGGAATTGCCTTTTGTTAATTCTATGACAGCTCTTGATGCTCTGCCCCGACAAAATGATGCGTGCTTGTCGTACTTGTGATTTCGAAAATGCACGGAGCTTCACTCGATGTAAATAAAAAAAACTATCAGGTCTCACCTTGGCTTGGTTTTAACTTGAACTTTTTAATATTAATATTTGTATAATCATTTTTATGGTAACATAATTATTCCATGTCTAGTCCGCAAATACTTACATTTCACCGTACCCAACCCATTTAAAAATAAATAAATAATAAAGAAAAAAATAACTATAAAAAGGTAAATAATTAGGAACTGGATATGTGTAACTTGGGTAATCCATCGATTACGAGTCATATATTTTTTTAATGTGATACAATATATATTAATAACGTGAAAAACAACTGTACAACCATAAACAAACTCTTGAAATATAATTCAATCATTCATTTAAGAATGAATATTTATACTGATATTTAGATTATTAAATCACTCATAACATAAAAGTATTATAAAGTTTTATTTTAATATGATTTCTAAAATTTTCAAATAAAATTTATTTTGCAAAAACAAATTAATTTATATACGCCAATTAACATAAAAACTATAAATCTAGTCTGCTGAGGTCTTAATCTAAATATTAATATTTAAGATAACAAATTCAATCTTGGCACGTCAGTCCTTCAATAATACACACACACTGAAATTGAAAGAACACGGTACGAGTGGATGGTTTTGCTTCTTTATTCTTCAAATATCCCAGTTCTATCACACGTGTCTTTGTCCTAATGGTCCACGGAAATATCGACCCCACCTTGGTCGGGATTTCCTCTGCTGCCTATGTTAACCCTTCGGTCAAAAACCTTTTTTTTTTTAAGGATTCAATCAACTTTTTCCTCTGCATGAAAATACATAATTCCTCGATATATATATATAGTATTGATATGCTGCACATTTATCGTACACACTTATGTGAGCACCGATGAGGTGTCACTCACCTATTGGATGCGTAATTTTTTTTATTTTCATCACATCCAATAAGTGAGCGACAATAGCTCTGGTTATGCCATGATTCACATTATAAAATGTCACTCACAACTATTTATTTCTCAAAAGAATCCAAAAGAAATAATAATAATAAATAAATAGGACAGAATTGCTGGTCCAGCAGTGATGAGTAAGATCCAGCGTGGCTTATGTAAATGGGCCCCATTTCACGAGTGTAAGCATCTAATATGGGCCCCGCCTTGATTCAATATCCAGCAAGATGGTGATTCCAGTTTTGAATGGAAGAGGCGTTTGGGATGCCACGTGAATCAACAGTGAATTAATACATATTGTTTCATTCTCAATATTTTTCCAAAATTATATTATATATATATATATATTTTTTTTTTTATTTTTT
>NW_027360498.1:7236-12170 GCF_012295235.1 Primulina huaijiensis
ATATCACCAATCAAGATTTGATGGATTTCTAGATCGAAGTATATATACATCTTTATGTTTGATTTCCTTTATTTTCCACTGTATTTCAAGAACGATCGCTCTTTGATCTGTTCCCGGATTAATTATAGAAAAGAACTAAAATTTTATGCGCTTAAAAAATCGAGCTTCACTTCAAATTAAGTCCATCAGGTTACCCCGTCTCACTCACGCCAACCCGATTCTTGGATGGGCATATCAAAATAATAGAATAACTGTGCAATTTAACAACCTTGGGAGATGATAAACGTTTGTGATTAAATCGTAGGTAACATTTCCAACACCAGTGGCAGAGACAGTAGAGCAAACCGTCCCAGAAAATGTGGAGGAGGTGGAGGCCACGCCACTTGCTCCGGAGGAGCCAGTAGCGGCTGAAGAGGTGGAAGTACCACCACCAGAAAACGAGCCCGAGGAAGATCCGACAGAAGAACCAGCTGAAGTAGTTGATGCTAAAGAGCCTGCAGAGGAACCAAAACCAGAAGTAGAAGCCACTGAGGTGGAGGTCTCAGAAGAGCCTGCTGCTGTCGAAGAGACTCAAACAGAAGAAGCCACCACAGACGAACCGGCGGCTCCAGCACCGGAAGAGGACGAACCGGCGGTGGTTGAAGAAGTTCCAGTTAAGGAAAGCGAAGAGTGAGTAAAGAAGGTTAATGCAGTGTTCGAGTTCTTTTGGGATCTGTAAGCTGCGTACCAGAGTCGGAGTGATCTGGTGTCTTTGTTTGTCTTTATTTTTGTTTTGTAGGATTGTGGCTTGATATTATTAATGTTGAAAGGGTTCTTGTATTGGTGTTTTTGAAGCCAAAATCATGTGGAATGAGTATATCTTATGAGTTGTATTGGGCTTTTATCATATAATAAATATATTGTGGTTAAAGTTAAATTTGAGTTAGAGTGCAGAGTTTTCCATTGAATTTGAGTCCATATACTTCTTAGATCATATTTGTTTGTGTTTTCAACTTTTTTGGATGATTCTTAGATTTTTTCTTTGCAAATGTGTTAAAAATAAAGCAAAAATTTGTGTGAGACGGTCTCACGGTCGTATTTTGTGAGACAGATATCTTATTTGGGTCATCATGAAAAAGTATTATTTTTTATGCTAAGAATATTATTTTTTATTGCGAATATCGATAGGGTTGATCCGTCTCACAGATCATACTATTCCAAAAACAATTCTTAAAATTACTTTTTTTGTAGAGATTGCAATTACAATCTAAAATATATAAACAAAGACTTTTAACGAGGGTAACTTAAACTCAACCGAAGCCGCCTTCAATCAAATTAAGTTTTCCGGTACTCTATCTGACGGAATGTGATGAGATATAGCATGGATTAATGAATCCAGATATTATATTGATTTTGTGGTCCACATGTGATTCGTATTTCTATCAAATCGTAACAGAAAATTCAAATTCATAATATAAAATTTTTTTGGATTTTTATTATACAAAGTAACACGGTTCGAATATTTAAAAAAAAAATTAAAATCATGATTAAGGTTGTAACATGACTAAGTACAATTATTAATAAAAATTTATTAAAACATGATTACGGTTTAATAAGCAGTCGATTCGAGAAGACCGAAGGTTGGTTCGAAGTCTCCAAATGAATCAGACCTTCCAAATCCACTCGGCCAACAAGGCAAAAACACGTTAACATAGACAAATAGCAGTTCGAACCTTCCGAACTCTGGATTGAAGCTTCCGATCTCACTCGTCCGATGAAGTGTCAAAGCGAAAATGACACGTAGCCGAGATTCCAAACTCTGCCTATAAATAGGTCACGCGAGATTTATTTCTAAGTACACCAAGTTTAATCTCTCTCGAGTCTTGATAGTTTTCTAGGCATTTCTAGCCATTTTGGAAAGCTCGGTGGCTGGCGAAATGATCTTGGAATAGTCGGTGACTCAAAGATCGAGTGGCGAAGCGATTATTTTTTGGATTATATTTATTATTGCATGCTAGCTCTGTATAATGCAGACGTATCGGGTGAAGGCGTTACAAACAAAGATTGTGTTTGGCTCGCTTGATATCATTAATCAAATCATTATTTATTTCACATAAATCAAATCATTGAATTAAAATTATAAAAATTATCATTTATATATACTTGTATTTCCCTAACAAACCTATGAACACAATCAAACTTCCGCACCATGTACGTACATAGATAACAACAAAGAGTCATTCCACCGTAAATCTAGAGCATGGTATCAAATCGGATTCAATTCTTAAACAAGGATTCAAAAAAGGTCGTGCATATTTTTTGGTACCTCCAATCTTCGTCGTCACCGGCTTTTGCTGGCTGCATGTATACTTCTTTGAGTAGTAGCCCATGAGGCATCAAGTATAGTATATTACCAATGAAGAGAGTCTCCGGCTTCAGGTGAAAAAGCTCATTTCCTTTCACCACACAGCCTGCTGTGCTACTAGCTTGAGTTTACCTGTATTGTTCCTTGACGCTCATCAAACAACTAGTATTCGCACGTGAAAGTAACACAAAAAAATTCGTGTTTGACAGAAGATTAGAGTGAGCTTCCCAGATATCCTCGAGACCTCGACTACCCTGGAGTTAAATTCAAACACTTATCATCCATCTCAATAGAATATCAATTCCTCGTTAGAAGAAAATAGAAGGCATTCAAACGAGATTTCATCATAGCTTCTTCTAGAAGTATAAACGACTAATAAGATGAAGGTAATGTAGGAAAATCGTTACCTTACCTATTTTGCACGATCCACTCAGTTTATTTTTTTTTCTCAGAGCACCAACTTGAATCCTTCGGCCAAGAAATCATCACTGAGAAAAAGGAGAGGTAAAATTCAGGTCCAATAAAGTTGATGATTTGAATGCCATATTTTCTAGGATCTAAGAAATTTAAATTGCTCTCCGACCATTGATATCATAAAAACACAGATAATCTTTGGCATTGATGCCACCTACATGGAAGATACTTCTCCAAGTAACCCATAAAATAAACAAATTAAAGTTGGGAGAAAACATATATGATTTAAGCATGTAAAAACTCCCAAGGGCATACATAATCCATGAGTGAATGGCATCTATCCCAAGGGCCAAGTGACTGATGCTCATAATTTCAGCCGCTTTTACCTTTTATTGGAGCTCCTTCTTGTCATCTTTTTCCGCGGTCCATGTTTCTTGACTTCGTCCGGTGCATCAATAGAAACAAGGCTCTCAACACAAACCTCAGCATAGAACACAAAAGGCAAGCCATCTACAATAACATTTTCAACCGTTTTGTTTCTTAAATCATACAAAACAAGTCTTTTATCATCACAATTCAAAAGAATCTTATTTCCGTCCCTCGAATACACCAATGGCTTCATAAAATCATGAGGGTCAATTAAGGGAGATTTGATTGATAGCAAAGTAGTCCATGATTCCTTCACACCATACTCTTTCATCACCCAAATAGTCACCTGTGATATTCTAGAGCACACAACAGAGAGACACCCTCCGATCACATCCAAATTCACACCAACATCCCTGAGCCGAATTCCGGGCGGCATCGGCTCTTCAAAATGTTTCTCAGTCTCAACACTGAAAGCCATTATTTTCAAAAATTCACCCGAATGGATGCGCTCAGGATCCTCCACCAGCGTATACAATGCCCCATTGACATGCACGCGCCAATGCCCCCTTAAGAAGGGAAGGGAATAAGGAAAGCCCTCTATCCTTTTCCAAGAATTCGATTTCGTGCTGTAGATCTTTGTTTCAGAGCACATCCACACATGACTAATCTTATTCCTAAATTCCACAACTTTGACAACCTTATAATCATCGTTTGTTGAATCATAACCAAACCCATATGCAGTCTTGGAGTAAGATTCCAGCTCGGTAGGGTATTCAACCACAGAATCGGGCAAAATCTTGTAGTTTCTTGAGAAGGGGTTCCACAAAACCGGAGGCTGACTCATCACAACCACCAAACCATTGCAAGAATTGGTGATAATATCAACACTCTTGTAGTAAAACGGGGGTCTAATAACTTGGGCCTTGTCGAGAGAATCCAAATCGACTGAATACAGACCTAGGCCACCAAGAATCAGATTACGATTGGAATTCGTAATCATAGATCGACGCAAGTGCAGTTTTACAAAATATTCACTGTCTATCAAGAAACACCACGATTTCGCAACACAACGGAATCTCTTAAGGGACTTCACAGGGAGGCGACAGAGGATGTCTTCTATGATAACAAATGGAAGAGTTGACATTTTTTGCTCCTATTTTCTTACTGCTTGTTAGCCGTTCTAGCTCTGTTAAAAGATTCTTGCACGCGCTTTTCTTGACTACATCTTTTGGAGAAACTTGACTGTACTTTTCGAATAAAAAAATTTGAAATATATTACAGTTTCTTCAAAAAATTTAATGATTTATTCAAAGATCTCTCTCTTTCACTCAGGAAGACTGGAAACAGTGCAATACAGGGGAATATGCAAGATAAAATCTTACCGTTTGAATAAGAAGCTTTCACATGGATTTAGACACGAAAACGGATCAAGAATCGCGGCCTTTAATGTTTCTCTGAAACAATAAATAGAGGATTTAATGGAGATTTGCGCTTCAGTGATGGTTTGGTAGCAATTAGCATTACAATAACGAGGTAGTGTTGGGATCAAAGTGGGAGAAGACTGAAGAGCGATTGGCTTACAGTTTACGAAGTAGTGCAAATTCCATTATTTAACCAAACAAATGCGAATATGAAGCGAGACAAATGGTCCCCACGCGCAAACTTTTAAATTGCTTCAATGTCAGGTTAATTAACTGCTTAAATTATCAAAAAGTAATTGTAAATATGCGGGTAATTTCCGGTTAGTAGCCATTAAAATTACGGCAAAAACTTGTGTGAAACGGTCTCACGGGTCGTATTTGTGAGA
>NW_027360499.1:0-4858 GCF_012295235.1 Primulina huaijiensis
CATAACATGACGTTTTCAAAATATCCTCGCATATATGTTAAATATCATATCATATCATATCATTTCAAATATATATAATATCATATCAAATATATTCAAATGGAAATATAATATAACATACAGACTGGAAGCCCACGTGAATCTCAATCTTCAGAGATAATAGATTGTATTAGAATAAGTTATGCCGCATCGATCATGCATGCCAAACCCCTAAATTTTATATATACATTTTTTTATTAAAATATAAAATGTATACACAGGTATTTAATGCTAATTAAAGATCACTAGCTAGATTATGAGAGTGTTTAGAATCACTAAAAAAAAGTGATTATTGAATTGTATTTAATGCTAATTAAATATCACTAGCTAGATTATGAGAGTGTTTAGAATCACTAAAAAAAGTGATTATTGAATTTAAATAATCAATTTTGTTTGTTTCTTAAATCCATATTTTATGTTAGCTTCTGCTTAATATAATTGAAATCCAAAAGCTGGTAGGATAATGAATCTGTTTCTAAAAACATCATGACTTTAAAATAAATCAGTATTCAAATCAACAATTTATCAAACACTATCAACTTCTCATTTTCGATTTTTAACTTTTGTTTTCAAACACCATTCACTTCTTGATTTTTCCACATTTAATTATAATCTATAAATTTCATCAGTTTTTCTGAAATCATAATCTATCGCAAACACTCCCTGAACATTAGACAAGAGCATAAGAGAGCGATTCTTTTAAATGTTATGTGCCACCAACAATGCTTTATAAAAGAACCAAAACATGCACGAATTAAATAGTTTAAAAACAATAATTGTTTACTTTCTTTTTTTCCTTGAAGACAATAATTATATTATATTGTTTACTTTTGACGATAATTAATATATATAATTCAATTAGTAGAATTAATATATCAGATTTTTAAAAAGAATTACGGGAGATCAGAATATGCTCCAAGTTAGTATCAATTTGCATGTACAAGAAAGATGCTGAGCTATGTACTCGAACAGTGCTAGGATAATAAATACCCACCTTTGGCATATGCAGCTGGCTTATTCCTAATTTCCAAGGGGAGAGAGAAAAAAAAGTGACAAATCAAAGCAGAGAAATCAACACACGCAGATATATTTGAGAAAGAGAAGCAAAATAAAGGTGCCCATAAAATCATCAAGCAATGGTGAGAGCGCCTTGCTGTGAGAAACTAGGACTCAAGAAAGGGCCTTGGAGCCCCGAGGAAGATCAGGTTTTGGTCTCTTTTATTCAGAAAAACGGGCATGCCAATTGGCGCGCACTCCCCAAACAAGCAGGTTCACTCAAGTTTAATCCTTTCTAATCAAGAAGACAACTCTTTTTTGAATAATGAAATCATATTTCTGAAAAGGGTTTCTTCCTTTTCATGATATTCCTGCGACTAAGATTGTTTTTTTTTTTTCCGTGTTCTAATTGATGTTTTACGCAGGTCTTTTGAGATGTGGCAAGAGTTGCAGACTTAGGTGGATCAACTATTTGAGGCCAGATATTAAGAGAGGAAATTTCAGCAAAGAAGAAGAAGAAACCATCATTAACTTGCATGAAATACTCGGTAACAGGTATGTACTAATCAGACACTGCAATTAATTCAGATATTCAACCGTCACGCTCTAAATTAAACATTAATTTTGAAACAGAAGAATTATTCTAACATCATTACATTCCGCACAAAATTTAATCTACTCTGTACATGTCACCCCAAGATTTAGTAATATCCGTTGAAAGTGATGACAAAAAACAAAAAACATAGGATATGTTTGGTTTGTTTTCTGTGTTTCTTGTAGGTTTGTTTTGCTGAAACGACTTTCTTGAAAATGTAGCGATGAAGAAAGCAATTATTCTTTTGTTTTTAAAGAAAGACTAAACTATATCGTGGCTATATCAAATCCTGTAATTAGTCTTAGGCTACGTTTGGGATTCGCTTTTGAATCAAGTTTTATAGTAATTTGAGTTTTAAAAAATAGTTATTTTGTCTTAGTTTTTTTAATTTCATTATATTTGAAATTCATTTCACCAGTCAAACAATGTTTTTATACATGTTTAGAAATTTAAATTATCTTATACTGGAAATCAGAGTACAATAGTCACTATTTTTTTATTTAAAAAAAGATTCAATTTTTTTTCGTTTTAAATGTTTAAAACTAGTTTCAGTAACAATAAGTTTTTGTGAGACGATATCATGAATCTTTTTCTGTGAGACGGGTCAATCATACTGATATTCACAATAAAAAGTAATATACTTGGCATAAAAAATAATATTTTTTTCATGGATGATCCAAATAAGAAATCCGTATCACAAAATACGACTAGTAAAATAGTCTCACATCAGTGTTTGTCTTTCAAGTCAAATTCCTTGTATTTTTGTTTTTACAATTGTTTTTAGCCATCGGTGCTCATAACATCACTCGTCGAAATCAGATATATACACAATGCATAATGACATACACAATGAGGGACATTTGAAAAAAAACATTAATTCAACACGTCGCATGCACGTACAATTATTATTATTATTATTATAATATAAAATTTAATTCTAACACGTCACGTATATAAAAAAAATACTCACTACAAACAAAATTGACATATATATAATAATCCTTCATCTTTCACAATATTTCACGTTTTTTTATCAATCGATTACATATCCGAAATCTATTAATACTCATTTATTTAATGTCAATTGTAACCATATATTGAAATTCAAAAAACCATTTATATATACATTTGTTTATTAATTATAAGATATTTAACCATTATATAAGTTAGTCAAAACATTAATGAATGAACTAATATGATATAAAAACTTATTATGAATATATATATAGATTGATAAAATAATATTAATATAGATAATGAATATGTATTTGGGACGGAATCTGAGAGTAATTTTCAAGGGAAATAAACAACTAATAGATCCCATCTCTTTAAAGGTGTCGTGCTTGGAATTTAGCTAGCGAACCTCTTACCCAACAAGATCTCAGAGATTCCCTTTAATGGCAGTGAATAAATTAATCTTACAAGTGTTGATGCCAATAACTATGCACGTACTGGTTATGTGTTTTTGTTGGATTCACGACCAGCTTTGTCAACTCTTCAAATGTCCCAATCTTTTAATTAATGTTCAAAATTTTGAAACAAACATATGAATAATAAAAGAAGATTAAACATTTGCCGATCAGCGCGAAGGTGATCGATGTCATGTGAAAATTTATGTACCAGATGGTCAGCAATTGCTGCTAGGCTGCCGGGACGCACGGATAACGAAATTAAAAATGTTTGGCATACCCAATTGAAGAAACGGCTCAAGAATCACGAGTCCACCCGGGACTCCAAGAGACGCCCGGTTGACACCAAAGTCGCAGAAGATACTAATTCCGACACTGTTAAAGAAAATGTCGGTACCAGCCAGCAACAATGCTCTAGCGAGATGTCATCCGTGACGGATTCTTCGACGGGGAAGAAGAAGATGGTCTTTATCAAAGACGAAGAAATCGATTATTCGTCGGAATATTTCCCTCGTATCGACGAAAGTTTTTGGTCCGAAGAATTATCAATCGACCAAGTTGAGTGCCTGAGTCCTTTAAATCCTATCCAAAGTGTGGAAATTGGTTCGACATCTGATGATAGCTTGAACTTTTGGTACAATCTTTTGAGTAGGGATGGAGACATTCAAGATTTACCGGAATTCTGAAGTGTTATTTTGGGTTTTCATTTTAGATAACGGGAGATTTAATTTGACCTTTCCAAGTTCTTGTGATGATCGGTGTTGGAAATTAGATTAGACTTATTTCACCTTGTAAACGATTCCTAATAATAAATCATAATTGTGGCGGGGCTACTTAAATCAATTGGGTTTGTAAATAAGTCAGATTTCCTACATTAGTCAAATTTAAAATTATCGAGATGGCTCGCTATTTTTGACAATTTATTGCTTTAGACTAACTTCAACAATGATCATGACACCAAGGAAACTTAGGTAAAGCACTAACATTGCTTTAGATACTTATTATTTATATAGTATATATTTTGAGAGTCAAAATAAGTGATCTTCTCGAATTGAGATTATGATATAAAAATTAACATAAAATTAGATGGAATTGGTTCATAAAATGACGCTTTGTCGATCTTAACAAAAGACATAATCCAAACAGTGAATTTGGGTTTGGTTCGTCGGATCGATCAATCCATCGTTAAAAGATAGCGGGTTGGATTATGATTTTAGCATTTAAAGATAGGTAAACATGTTCGGGATGAATTGATCAACCATTATTTTTTTAAAAAAATAAATATCTCTTAACTATTAAACAATTATTCTATGAAGTTAGTGATAATGTGTTATGTATATATAGTACTATTCATGTATAACCAAGTTAGATATGATTTCGTTTTTATTATTTCCAAAATTAAATCAAGAGTACTCAAAAATAAAAATAAAAATCGAAGTATTAAATTTGTTTTTTTAATAAAAAATTGGATAGTTGACAGTGTCAAAATTAGACACGACTCATCAATTCGATACAGTTCAATCCCAAAAAAAATCAGGTTTGGGTTTGGAAATTTCGGGTTAGGGTTGGACCTGATAGCTGACCCGAAAAAAATGACTGGGTTGAGTTGGGTTCGAATTGACCCGAAAATTTTAATTTTTTTAAAAAAAATGTAACTAATAAATATTTCCTACATTTTTATATATTGTATGTCTGAAAAAATATTTATTGTATATTTATATCATAAATTTTCATAATTTAATATTTATTTTGAATAATTTTTATTTTTTAAACTATTGTTTATTTGATTTAGTAAATATACTTTATTTTTCTACAATTA
>NW_027360499.1:8996-51254 GCF_012295235.1 Primulina huaijiensis
GTTTTTTTTTTTTTTTTTTTGTCTCTTAGTAATTTTTTAAAAAATTGAGATTATATTAAACTTTAAATCTGTAAAATTGTTTATTATATTTTTATATACATTATTGTGTTTAATGATAATTTTTAAATAATTAGCGATATGATCGTTTAAACTTGAATAAGATTAGGATGAAATTGATCAGATAATTTTGTATCGGTGAATTTATGATACTCATAGCTCCTTTTAATAATACTAATAATAAAATAAATATATATTTGATATTAAATAAAACAAACATCATGACATGAAAGTTGTTCACTATAGAAAAATTTGAAGAAAAGATAAAACCCTTGTGTATGTTTGTTCGATAAAGAACACACATTTAAGGATAGTAACGAGGTGAGAATGTGTTTATCCTTATTTCCATCCCCTAATTTCATCTATATCCTCGTACCCCTCTCGATGCCTGCTATTTTGGGTTCGGGGAAACCGTCCATCCTCATTCCCGTCCACTAATTCCATCTCTGTCTTCATTCTCGTCCCGATGCCCGCTATTTCGGGTTCAGGTAATCCCCGAACTCGAACCCAACCCGCGGAGATCAAATCCACATCTTCGTCATCATCCTTATTTAAAAGATATTAATGAGGAGGGACGGGTTCGAGGAATCTCTGAATCCGAACTTATTATTATAATATTATTATAAATGATACTATTATTAATATCAATATTATTTAATAATATTATTATTATTTTAAAAATAATATTAAAATTCGAAGATGAAGACAGTGTCCCAGAACTATTTATAAGATTTAAAAAAAACCTCACACCCGAACCCGAAGAAAACAAAAACCCCTATTCCCATTTCGGGTTTTCTCAGCGATCCGAACAATTGGGAAAAATTGTGATCTCTGCACAGATTAAATGTCTTTTTTTAAATTGCCCCTTTAATACAAGAGGCTCAAATTTAATAATATAATAATAAGTATACAAATTCAAATTCGATTGATATTTTCACTTCAATATAAGAAATATAACACAAGTCAATAAATTTCAACAGTCAAATTTAAATGTTTCAACTAAATTATATGTTTCCCCTTATTAATAGGCGTGGCATCCATCTTCCTCCCATGCATAGATAACCAATCAATGGAAAACCAAAAGGGTGTGAAAGTGGTAGGGTTCTGGGTTAGCCCATACGTGCACAGAGTGAGGTGGGCACTGAAACTAAAGGGAGTCGAATATGAATACATAGAAGAAGATATATTCAACAAGAGTCCTTTGCTTTTTGAGATCAACCCTGTGCATGCCAGGGTCCCAGTTCTTGTCCACCATGGAAAACCTTTGCCAGAGTCGTGCATTATACTGGAATACATCGACGAGACTTGGAAAAATAACCCCTTGCTGCCTCAACATCCTCTCGAAAGAGCCCAAGCACGATTTTGGGTTAAATTTGCCGAAGAGAAGGTAATTCTTGTAATTTAACATTTTACATGAATCAGGACTAACGTTCACAGAGTACTCAAATCTTTTTCCAAGTTTCTTAACTTTTCTTGTGGAGTAGAAAATTTTTGAACTTGAAGTTGAACTTCTGACTGATGTTATGAGTTTTAGAATAACTCGGTAGTCGATTATTTTGGTTTTGGTTCTAGAATCGAAACCAAAGATAGCTTTGATTTCGGCAATGTTCAATGATGAAGTCATGAGCTTTTACATCATTTGTGAATTGTGATGGATATGGCCATATGGGCTAGCTACGCCTCAAATGGAAAAATACTTGTTTTCTTCAGGTTTTTAGAGTTTTGTGGGGAGTCCTTTGTTCAGAAGGAGAGTTACAAGAGGAAAGATTGAAACTGGCGAGGGATGCACTGCAAACGATGGAAGAAATTCTTAAAGGGAAGATGTTCTTCGGGGGAGAAACAATTGGATACTTAGATCTAACGCTGGGATTCATTTCGTACATGTTACCTGTTTGGGAGGAAATCGCGTGTTTTAAGATTCTTGATCCCTCGAAATATCCCGCCTTAATTGCTTGGATTCATAATTTTCTTGATCATGAGGCAATCAAGGGTGAATATATGCCATCTAAAGAGCAGATAAAGACTTATTTTGAATGGCGTCGAAAGGCATTTATGCCTCCAAATTGACAGAGTTCTGTTGGTGTGGCGCAAACAAACTTGTAGACTTTTCCAATAATTTATGTCTGCAATAAATTGACGAATAAAGATTATTATTAATTAAGCTCAATATGATAACGAAAGAGAGGATATTGAATTGTTCGTGAGATTCTTGAAACTCAATTATGATTTGATTGCCAGTACGTAGTTCAAGTTACTCGCAGATACAAATTAATTCAGGCCATTTCAAGAAAGTAAAAACTTTTTTTTTTTTAAATTATTACTAGTACGCATAGAACATGAACCACAGTGCCGCATTAAACAAGCAAACTCGATACAGCCATAAGGTGATTATTTAATTTATTCTCTCAAACAAAGAGAAAGTAACCTTCACTCATATTCCACTTTTTTGACAACATATATTTAAGCATCATATTCTCGAGACCTTGACCCTGGACTAAATAGAATTGCTTCTTCTCTTTTATACTTCAAATCTCTGGCATCCTCCCTCGAAATGCCGTATGCATTTGTCAAAACATCGATAGGCATGGCCCGGATGGCGGAGAGACGCCCGGCAAGTTGGTTGCTGATTGCATTATCGTTAGTCTTGAATGTGATCCATTCAAAGCCTTCGTTGCTTGCTTTCTTTATTACGACAAAGTTTTGTGGCACAACAAGAAGCTGCCCTTGGTTTACATTCTCATCAAACACGCGTCTTCCGTATCCGACCACTTGAATCCTTGCACTTCCTCTGGTGACATACATTGCGCTGTGGGAGTTGGCGCTCCAGTGTGGGGTCATTATAGCGTTCTGCGGATAAAAAAAGTTAATTACCTTGTAGTTGTATAATAACTTCTTAAATCTAGCAGACAATCTCTATTCTCCTAACCACATAACAATGATAGAAGGCACAAATAGTGATCTCGAATTCGGAATGACTTGCCAATTTCTTACCTTATAGAGGACACCTTTCTGAGCACTAAGTCGGAGGTAGCTGAGAATAGGAAGAGAATGGCTGTTGACCGTGCTCAGACGTCCGCCACGTGGGTTGTACACATCGGCCCTGGCAGGATGATCTATGTTCTCCCTAATCTTTGCAGTGCAAAATGTTTCCTCAAGTCCATTGTATCGTCCGCTCCCATGCTCTCCTCCTCGCTCTTCTTCAAACTCGGGTAAAACCAGACGAAGCTTCTCTGCACGGACTATGACGCCCCTATCGTCTTCCCTGGATTGCAACTTGCTTATTGTTTGTGTGTCGACATCAAAAGCTTCTGCCAGAAGGTCCTGATCAAACCCAGCGAAGATGTTCCCCTTTTCCTGCTCTTCCTCACGACCTCTCCCGCCTTGGGATCCATGTTCTCTTGACTTCCTGCTCTGTCTGTATTCACCTTGGCTTTCGGATGATTGCGGGTTTCCAGCTAGGAAGAATTTCTACACAACCAAGAGTAGATTTTTGTCTGAAACGCCCAAAACTAAGGCAAAGAATAAGTTTCTTGAAATTATTGATTATTTATATCTTACCCTGAATTGCAAATCAAGTTGGTTGTTATCATTACCAACGTCAACAAGTGCCACAAGGGTGATCGGGGTGTCCCTGTCATTATAAATCCAGTAGGTGAGGGCCTGAGGCATAGCCAGGACATCCCCTTTTCGGAACCTCCGAAGCTTCTGGTGGCGATCCCGGTGGTATTTGGATTCACTACCCTCTGAAGAGAAGCTAGAGCCTGATTCGAATGTCTCAGCACACCCTGGAAACACGACTCCATGGATCCCACTTCCTGTAAAGTTTGCCAACGTGCATTAACACATTAAAAAGATGATCTCGAACACATTAAATTATTCATAATAACGCATGCGCCGACAAGGGTATATAAAAACCTGCCTTCAGTAGCGTAGAAAAGTTGAGGGGAATTAGTGTAGTGAGGAAGAAACAGGCCCTTGGGCTGGATCACATACCGAACAAACTCAATACCAGCACACTCAAATTCCTCACTATTTGAATCCCAAATCTCGTAACTTCCGGCCTCACAATCGTACTTGCGGTTGGGTTCACGAGCATTCAGCCGTTCAATCCGGCATTGGGTCTTGGCCCGGAGGCGATGCTGCTGCTGCTCCTGCAAATTCTGCCAGAACTGCCTCTGTGGAAGTTCAAGTTGAGCTATGCAGCCGTGGAACAAGAACATTAACACAAGGCTAAGAGGGAGCATAAGTGAATTAGCCATGGCTGAAAGTATAGTATGAGAATATTCTCGGTGGGTGAAGTGGCGAACTGAAAGTGTTGAAATTTATAGGAGTGAAGGATTTCATTTGGATTTGACACGTAAAGTGATCGGGGAACAGATGGCTTTTGGGTCTCTGCATGTGCGTTTGTTTGTTCTGCATGGATTGAAGATGGTTTCTTGAATTTACACATAAGGACGATGATTTTTGGTATGTGGCAGCAAGAAGCTGAGACCCCGATTGAATTGCAATTCTTTCTTCTTCTTTTTTTAAGCAAATTGAATGGCAATTCTAGTTTTCTTGAATTTCACCCCACTTCACAGCTACCTTCTCTTTACATAAAATTTTTTTATTCACTAATAATATTTTCATTTTCGAGATCTGCAAAATCGATCAGATCATAAAAAGCCCTATTTGACCTTCACAATTTATATGTCTTCGGACGCTAAATTGAATTGGTCAGCCGAAGTTCTACGTGTGGACGCTAAATTCAATTGCTAATACATAAAACTATAAAAGCTAATAATTAGTTCAATATATGGCTAAATTACCTTATTTACCTATTCTTCCGCAACCATAATATTTTGTTGATACCTATCTAATTTAACATGTTTAAAAAATCATCACACCAACAAATATCTAATATATAGTAATTAATTGATAATATAGCCGAGAATATTACACCAATTGATACTTTGTTTATTTTCGTCATTAATTACATTTAATTAGTGCATTTTTTTGTTGTAAAAGTTTTTGTTCATAATTAATGCATATATATCACACACACACATATATATAACACTTTTTATTTAATTTAAATAAATAAATACAAAGAATAACAAATTTTCAAATATTATATATTTTTAATTAATAGTTGATACATTTAGCGCGTGATGCATTTATAAGGTAGTTAAAAGGATCAAATAAGCGCGCCAAATTCGGCCACAACAATCTTCAGCTGCCAACATTTTCCTAAACTCATGTCACCTCTTCTCTCTCCACCTCGTCCCCTTTCTTCTCCCATGATTCAAAACTGTTCTAACTAATCAACCCATTTCACATTTCAGGCAGAACATCATGAATTCCCTCAAATTACTGTTTTCTTCTATGATCACCGGTTGATCCTTAGTGGGTTACTCGTAATTTCCCCGGATCTCTCCGCATTCTTCCAGATCAGGAGGAAACACGATAATCTAGAATATTTGTCAAGCATTTGCATGTTTTCGTTTCTGGGAAATTAATGATTGACCAGAGAAGATTGCATTGGGAACATCTATGGAGACTGTACGGATGCCTGTGACGTTAAGTAGGTTCATCTGTTGGATACCCAAGGTTTGTTTCAGATGGAATGGCAGATCCTGCTAGTTATGGCAATCCTGATCGTGATACCGAGCAGGTAACCATGGTTGGTTTTTTCTTCTTTATTTCCATAATCAAAATAAACCGCAGTGTGTCGAGGAGGGAATCTGAGAGTGTTCCGCATTCGGATAAAGTGATGATTTGATTTAAACATAATCATGGATAATAAGAATTGTTGGGTGCAATAATTGTTCCTACTTGGTAGAAAGATCGAACCGTGGTGCTTGAGCTGACGCGTGGATTAACAGATTTGAGTTACACCATTACCACCAGCTATAACTTTTGGTAAAACGTCAAGCGCTCGGTCCTACAAGAATGCATGAGTACTGATTTAAGTTGTGTATTCTTGTTGATTCGCTAAAGATTTCTAAGATGCCATTGGGAAGAAATATCGGTTCGGGATCATTTATGTGAATATGAATGGATTAAATCCGGCGAGTTGTTTAATACTCCTATCATAATATCAATTGTACGTGTTACTTGGTTATGATTTTTTTCCATTATCAACATCCCTTAGTCTCAAAAGAATGTTGTTGTGGGCGATTCGGCTGCACAAACGTGACTACACACAATAGGCTCAACTAGCAACTATTTTTCTTCTGTTTTCCTTGTATGAAGATGATTAACCCAATTTATTTGAAGTCTATTGTATAGTCTTCTACACACATTTACACATTTCACACAATCCGATGTGGAATAAAGCATTAGATTTTTCTGACTCTTGTGCTGTGTTCTCTGTTGTGCTGTATTTGAAATCAACATTTTATCTTTGACACCTGAATTTTGATTTTGTTATGTCTGTGAAGGCACTCATTGCTTTGAAGAAAGGAACACAGTTAATCAAGTACAGCAGAAAGGGGAAGCCTAAGTTTCGCACGTTTAGACTTTCTCCGGTGAGTATATATGGTCATCCTCCAAAACCTTGATGTAACTTTTCCTCATTTATACAATCATACAAGCACAATTCATTTGGTTGTTTGAAGATTGGAATAAGAGTCCATACTATGGATTGGTTGTAATTGTAGGACGAAACGACATTAATCTGGTATTCGCATAGAGAAGAAAGAAATTTGAAGTTATCTTCCGTTTTACGGATCATACCTGGACAGAGAACCGTAAGCAAAAAATTGTTCATGCAGTTTATGTATCGTGACTGTACTAAACATTGGATATTTATGGGGATATAAACTGATCTGACTGTTTCAAAACTATGTTCTGCAGCCTGTTTTCAAAAGATATTTGCGCCCAGAGAAGGAGTACTTGTCTTTCTCACTCATATACAATAACGGCGATAGATCTCTCGATCTTGTAAGTGGTCGCAATTTTTCTAGTTAAATGAAACCTCATTAGGGTGAATGATGTGATGTATTCTAGGCCTTCCAGTGTTCTCGAACGGGTAAAAACTAGTGTTCTGCCTATTTACCGTATCATTTTACACTTTATAGATCTGCAAGGACAAAGTTGAATCTGAGCTTTGGCTCGGTGGCTTGAAGGCCTTAATATCAACTGGCCAAGCACGCAGTAAACGTACTAGAAGTGACATTTCTGATGTAAGAATTTTATTTCGTCCCTCGTCTTCATATATTGTTGTTTCTTTGTTGCACCAACATTTTCCCATATTATATTACTTATTTTTTTAATGTTTATGCATGTGCAGTTAACTGGTTTTGGTGATATCATTCAAGATAATCGTCCCTTTGGAGCGTCGCTTGAATACACTTCAAGTATACCCCGTGGTAAATCCGTTGCAGATTTTAACACTAACTTGAACAACTCAAGCTCACATGTGGGGTCTGAGTGTGCAAACATGCAAATAAGAACAAGTGGTACAGATGGTTTTCGTATTAGCGTCTCGAGTACTCCTAGTTGTTCCAGTCAAGGTTCTGGACCAGATGATATAGAATCGCTTGGTGACGTTTATGTATGGGGAGAGATTTGGTCTGATGGAGGTGCCACGGATGGAACTGGGAATTCATTTCCAATAAAAAATGATGTCTTAATTCCTAAACCACTGGAGTCAAATGTAGTTCTTGACGTTCACCAAATTGCTTGTGGCGTTCGCCATGTTGCTCTTGTTACAAGACAAGGCGAGGTATTTACATGGGGTGAAGAATCTGGAGGAAGATTGGGTCATGGAATCGAAAAAAACTTTAGTCGCCCTAAACTTGTAGAATTTTTGGCTGTTACGAATGTTGACTTTGTAGCCTGTGGAGAGTTTCACACATGTGCGTTATCAACATCTGGTGACTTATATACTTGGGGAGATGGTACCCACAATGCTGGACTTCTTGGCCATGGGAATGACGTTAGCCATTGGATACCTAAACGAGTTTCTGGGCCTTTAGAAGGCCTCCAAGTTCTATCAGTTGCATGTGGGACATGGCATTCAGCACTTGCGACTTCAACTGGAAAACTCTTTACATTTGGTGATGGGACATTTGGTGCTCTTGGCCACGGTGGTCGTGAAAGCATTACATACCCAAGGGAGGTCCAATCGTTAAATGGACTGAAAACGTTGGCTGTTTCTTGTGGTGTATGGCATACCGCTGCTATTGTAGAAGTTACGAATCAGTCAGGTGCAAGTGTTGTTTCCTCGAGAAAGCTTTTCACTTGGGGTGACGGTGATAAAAATCGACTTGGTCATGGAAACAAGGAGACATATCTTGTTCCGACCTGTGTATCTGCTCTTATAGATTATAACATCCATCAGTTAGCATGTGGGCATAACACAACTGTTGCCCTTACAACATCCGGTCATGTCTTTACTATGGGAAGCAATTCGTTCGGACAGTTGGGAAATCCCCAGTCTGATGGAAAATCACCGTGTTTAATACAAGATAGGCTCGTGGGAGAGTTTGTGGAACAAATATCATGTGGTGCACATCATGTAGCAGTTCTCACGTCGAGAAGTGAAGTATTCACTTGGGGAAAAGGAGCTAACGGAAGATTAGGCCATGGCAATGTTGATGATAGGAATACTCCAACGTTGGTTGAAGCCATTAAAGACCGACACGTGAGGAATATTGCTTGTGGATCAAATTATACCGCTAGTATTTGCATCCATAAATGGGTTTCTGGTGCGGACCAATCGTTTTGCACTGGGTGTAGGCAAGCATTTGGTTTTACTCGAAAACGACATAACTGTTACAACTGTGGATTAGTGCATTGCCATGCTTGTAGCTCAAAAAAAGCTTTGAAAGCAGCTCTTGCCCCAACTCCAGGAAAACCGCACCGAGTGTGTGATTCGTGCTACCTGAAACTTAAAAAGGCTGCAGAAGCTGGAATTGTCGGTACTTTTAGTCGTAGAGCCTCAGGGCCTCGACGTTCAGTGGATATGAGTAGTAGAGCAGATAGAGGAGAGGCAAGAACTTCAAGACTTCTTCTATCGCCGCCTACGGTTGAACCAATCAAGTATCTCGAGGTGAAGTCCGGGACACAATCTGATAATTATTCCATCATTCGAGCATCTCAAGTTCCGTCACTTTTGCAGCTAAAAGATGTTGCTTTCCCAAGTTCACTTAGTGCTCTTCAATATGCTTTAAAGCCTGTCATCACATCAGCACCACAGATTCAACAACTACAGGTTCATACTCCATCCCAGTCCAACTCAAGACCAGCTTCCCCATACTCAAGAAGACCAAGTCCTCCACGATCTGCGGCTCCAGTGTTTTCAAGGGGTGTCATTGACAGCCTAAAGAAAACCAATGATCTTCTAACTCAAGAAATTTCTAAACTTCATGGCCAAGTACGGATTTCCACTGCTAAACACATTCAAGTTGAAGTTTAATCTGTTATTTTACTGTTTATGAACATCCATGTTCTTTTGAAATCAGGTCAAGAGTTTAAAGCAAAAAACTGAAGCCCAAGAAACAGAAATTCAGAAGTTAAAGACAGCTTCTGAAGATGCTACTTCCCTAGCTTCTAACAGATCTTCTGATATTTTTAAAGCAACACAAGCAGTCAAAACAATAACAACTCAAGTAATTCAAATTATGAATATCTTAATTTATCATATGGATCTTTTTTATCATCGTCATCGTATGTATTTGAAAATGACGGAATTATACATATTATAAATGTTGAACCATTTTCTTGTTTCCCTTGTGCAGTTAAACGACATAACAGAGCAGTTACCTCCTGAGATAACCGAAAGCGAATCTTTTAAAGTCGTGCGTGCTCAAGTTAGATTTTTGTTGGACACGATTGGAAATGAGACATCTGAAGATAATCCAACTTCACCATCAGAAAGCTCAAACGAGGCACCAAATTATTCTGATAAGATGTCATTAGCCCATGAATCTAGTAACAAGGAAAATCATAGATCAGAAGATCGTGAAGGAGTTCAGGACCTGTCACAGAATCGTATTAGAACTCTACAAGAAACCGGTGAACCATCTGGTTCAAATGCTAGAGTAGGGAATGAACCGAGAACAGAGAGTGACTCAGGGACACCTCAAGCTGCTAGAACTGAAGGGAGGACAGAAGTTATTGAACAATTTGAACCAGGTGTCTATGTCAAGCTTGTTCAACTCTCAAATGGAACCAAGATATTCAAAGGGATTCAATTTAGGTACAACTTTAATGCCTCTTGCATTATATGATCCTCGAGCATCGAATCTTGTTCTTTACATTTTCCTGTTATGTTCGTTTTTTTAATTTCTAGTCTCAATTTGCATTCATGTCATATTTGTTCCGTGTGCTGAGTTCATCTGAATTTACACACAAATAAGTTTCTGAAGAGAGAGCTTTTGAAGAACATTGATTTTTTTAACACATTGCCACAGTAAGCGTAAATTTGACGAGCAACAAGCAGAAGAATGGTGGAAAGAAAACAAAGATAGACTGCAGAAAAAGTACAGTCCTGCAAAGACAAGAAACACGCCAGCAGAAGAAACTGCGCCTCAGCCACGGGAGGAGGAAGCGAGCCATGAAAATAATGAGGCACCACAACCTTAATAGGAAAATGTGGCGATCAACAAGTTCAAGAGCCCAAGTTTTTTTTTTCCCGAATTATAGTTAGCAACCACTTCAAATTTTTAGCTTATTGTTAGACTTGGAGAAATAACTCTTTATGATTCAGATAGGAAAGGATACCCTGATTCATAAATTTTTTTTTTGCTCCATGTTAAATTTGGTGCAGAACTTCAGTTTCTTGGTAGAACTATTAATTAATTCAATTAGATTGATGAGTTGAGAGACACAAATAAGTGCCAATGATTTTACTTTGTTGCATTGAGAGATATGTTGTTTTGACAATTGGGAAAAAAAAGCATAAAAATTCATTACAAATTTGAGGTGCCATTGGTTTTCAGAACTTAGACAGACCTACACAGACGGTTCTCTCTCATTTTCCGAAATCAAGAGAGCTTCCAAATTAAATTCCAGAGAATTGGTACTGATGTTTATAGTCTCTGAGAACCTTATATCGGGTGCGACATCTCCAGATTTGAAAGCACGCTATGGAAGATGCCTAGAAAATAATAAGATTTGCAACAAAAATTAGCATCCATAGACTATGAAGATCTTCCTGATCTAGCAACTTTTGCAAAAAAGGATATCGGACAACATGATAACTGCTGTTTCGAAACGTTTAATACAAGGAAATTAAGATATGATTATGTTACTTGATAATTATTAAAAATTAATAAATCACCAAGGTTATTTTTAACTTTATTCGATAATATTTAGATTAAATAAATTATCAGAATTTAAAATCTATTAATTTATATTCAACTCATAACAAAAAAATCATAATTATATAATTATATATTTTCATATTATTTTCATACTAATCATATCATAATAGAATGAAATTATTTCAATCATAAAAATATTATGGACTGAGATTAGGGATTAAGATATTATTAATAATACATACATATATACACACACACACACAAGAGTAGTGGGGCGTGTCCCCTAAATCTAAGGACCCCGCTTGTGGACCCATTTAACCTGATGCTAGGCTGGTTTAATACAAGAATCCGACATATTACCATCCCTAGGCACAGCTACCAGACATCTTCCTACCAGCTGAAGAATTAAGTGACGTCCTGGCATTGCATATGTATTGTGTGTTTATAAGAAAAATTACAATTTATGTGAAACGTATAAAACTAAAATAATATTAGAATTTTTTTTTAAAACTAATTTCGAAAATGTTCATACACATGCATGCAAATAAAAACAAATCCACCATACATATTAAAAAAAATACGATCACTGAATAAAAATAATTGCAGTTAAATAATTACTAATTAAATAAAACCTAAGATTTGCATGCAGTCAGGTTACGTCGTTCGAATTTTTAGACATTGTATTATTTCTTGTAAATTGGTCTATTTTAGATTTTAGTCATGTAAGTTTGTAAATTGTCAAAATTTTGTTTTCATCTAATAACATGGATTTTTTTGTTTTGGTAAATATTTTTTTCCACCGAAACCCCCTAAATACATGGAATATTTTGTGTTTGACATCGATGCTCTTCTATGTTGTTCATATCAATAGAATAAATCATATATTACACATATTAATTCATCTAAACAAAAATAAAATAGCAAAATCACACTTAATATTTCAAAAATAAGAGGAAAAAAACTTGTCATTTCCCTGTATTTTTGCTTAAGTGGATTTTAATGTATGTAATATTAGTTTTATTCTCGCCACATGAATTAGTGTAAAATAAACAAAATTTGATGTATTTATTGGCTTCAGAAAAAAAAAGACTAAAACAAAAAAAATCAAATTTATATTATGGAAACAAAACATTGATAAGTTATATGACTAAAATCCAAAACAAACCAACTTAAAGGACTAAAATTGCAAAGAGAGCAGTGGTATCAAGCACTCGGACAAGCTCCTTAGGAGAACCCAGTGACATTTGTAATGGACGGTTGGGATCAGGGAGAGCTCGTCTATCAACCACGCAAAGACTGCTGCTTGGATTCGAGTCTAAATCATCTACATTCACTCGGCCTCAACCCCCTAGAGTTGTCCGTGATGATGCTTTTCGAAGTTTTGATTTGCTGACAATTGGCTCAGGAAAAAAAATAAATAAAAAATTACAGCTTTATGCTGTTTGATGCCCACATGAGAAAATTGAAAGCACTTGATGATCCGTCGGAGGTGCAAGCCATCGTCGTGGCATGAGATCAGAGCGAGTGGATGCTCTTTTACTCTTACTAGGTCGTTTAAATCCGGCTGTACTAAAATCATTTATCATATATGTTCTTTCATTTATTACAATGTATATGTGATATCAATATATCGTTGTACTTCATCCAGCACCATCTCCTGAAGTGTTGATATCAACTCTCGAGTATCCTCAACTATTCTATAATGTCTGTGATAAGATCAAATTATAAAAATTAATGAGATATCATACTGCAATTTGAATTAATGATATAAATAATTGCATTTTTCATTAATTAGGTTTAAAAAAAACTTATTTGATGTTAGGAGAAGGAAGTTAGTGTTTCATAATCCATGCAAGTTGGCAAGAGGAAATAGGCCGACATATGTGTAAATTTCGTGTATAACAACTAGCAACTATAATGTGAAATTGTCGGTATTCAAGGAATGATACCAATTATTATCATTTCATTTTCATCTTATTTTCTCCCAAAATACATTTCTATCAATAATAATTATATTGTATTCAACCACATACATTTTATTCAAAATTTTAAAATATCTAACTCTGATTAAGATCCAAAAGACATCGTTTCATATATATAAAACTACATCAGGATCGAACTTATAAACATATTTTTTCACGTCTCAAAATTGTTTCTTTGTAAACATTTTCCTCAAAAACACAAACATCACACAAAATTTCTTTTAAATTCATCTCTTCCTTCATGTACGCTTGAGAATTAAATCCATAGATTTCAATTAGTTTTATTATTTACAATGAAATAATGTATTAAACATTAAACTCATACAATACTTATTCATACATTAGTAATACAAATTTGAATGAATTTCAAATGACATAATTGTTGAGTGAACTCGAAATTAATCTTTATCATGAAATACTACATAAACACGTAAGAAGAGAATTTGAAGTTTATAACCTTACTTTTCTAAATAACAAAAATACATTTGAAAATCCATCCATCGATGCACAAAGACATTATTCCTAAGATGAAATCTGGTTTGATACACAAGTTATTTTGGTAGATAGGCAAACGTTACATTCGGTATAAATTCTGGGGTGGAAAACTAATAATGTCAAAACTTGAGGTCCTGATTGCTCAAAAGAAAACTAGAGGGCCCCAAGCAAAATATCACCCTTTAATACCACACCTCCTCTAATAACAACAAAATTCATTATTAAGCAGCATAATTAGATTAGACCGTATAACTACCAAACTTAGAAAACAAATAATAATAATAAAAAGTTACATAATTCCCAAAGTAAACTTTATTATTCTGATATTGTATCCTATCAAATTTTTTTTAATTATTTAATATCTAAGAAATTGTTTTATTTTCCAGAATAAAATATTATATATCCTATTTTCCTATATACTTATTTTGAAAAAAATCCCCCCAAAAAAAAACCCCAAGAACCAACAAGTAATTTGAATCACATTGTAATTTATAATTAATTATAAATGCCTTTAGGAATTGGTCAAATGGAAAGTTATTGGGGTTGTTGCCTGTTGGGGTCTACTACGCTCAACTTTTTAAAGAAAATTTATTATTTTATATTTTATATGACCTTGCGTATCAACATTCTTTTCACACTCTCATGTTTATTCTGTTTATGTTTTAATTTGTAATATTAAATAAAATATATAGAATCAAATTTTATCTCACAATGTAAATGCAAGCTGCTTTATATATGATTTGGATTTGAGCAAAAAAAATATTTGAAATCACAACATTTTTCGATAAATTTGAAATTCATCGTAATTCTTTAAAGAAAAATTAGATTTGAAACCAATTATGAGGTAGATTTAAAAATATTTTTTCAACAAGTTGGATTTTATATATAGAAATTAATACAATAATTTATTATTTTATATTTTGCCTGAATGAAATGATTAGTATACGATCTCACGAATTTTTATATGTGAGCTATCGATATTCATAATAAAAAGTAATACTCTTAACATAAAAAATAATATTTTTTCATTAATAACTCAAATAAGATATCCGTCTCGCAAAATACTATCTTTGAGAACGTCTCACACTTACCAGACGAAATAACACAGTGCGGGATACAGTTGGGCGGATTCGTATGAGCTACCCGTTATTCACTTTCCGTAAAATAAATTTCCAAACGATTACTTAAATTTCTTTTGCAGTTTCGACCTTTTTCCCCGTCAGGTATCCAAAGTCCTTCACACACTCTCACACACACGCAGAATGTAAATGCAAAGCTGCTTTACCAAAAAATTATGTGTGATTTCTTCCTCTTTCTCTTATTCACTTTCAATCTACTTTTCTGATGTTTTTCGCAGATTTGTGTGTTTTTTGGTTTGCAGGATTTACCTCTCTGTGAGATCTGAAGAATTATTTTGTGAATCCCCTTGAAGCTCATTTTATCGGCTCCAAATGAAACCGAGTACTCAGCTTAGCTCCGCCGTTTTTCATCTCACACCGACTAGAACTCGGTATGCATTTTGTTAATGACCGTTTGTTATTTTTTTTATGTGAGTGGGATTTTATTTCGGTGTGTGAGTGTATTTTTGTAGTGATCTGGGGAATGATTGATGATGACGTTGAGTTGTTAAGCTATTAGATTTTGGCTGTTTAGAGGATTTGTTTTGTCTCTTAGTGTTTGGGAAGTTTGGATTGCGTCGCATTCATTGTGTGGAACTTTCGTTAGAGCGAGCTTCTTGGATATTGTATATAACTTAAATGTACATCTAATGTTCGTTTTTTTTTCCAGTTGTTCAAATTTCGGAAAACTCGATTTATCTTCTGTGATGACCGGTGTGTGTAATTAGGTGGCGTTGTAATCGAAGTTAACTATTGATTAATTGTGATTATAATTGCATGCGGACAATAAAAGACTCTATTTATAGTAGGAGAACTCTGATCGCTTGATTTTCTCGAGAAAACAAATTTTCTATGGGGTTCTGAGTGAAATGAGTTGGTTACAAAATTAGTTTCAGTATTCGTGTTTTGTTCATTTTTTTGTTCATTTCTACTATGATAATTTTAGTTTGCTATTTCTTATGAAAGATAATTTATAGTTTTGGAAAATGTTCAAGTTACATCTAGTTTTATTAAAATGTTTTGGGATATGAAGAAGTTTCCGTTTGTTTTTGTTGTAATCAGAAAATTAACAAATTTTTTGGTCACTTCGTTTTTATTGTGTTAATAGACTCTTGTACTTCTAGTAAACTACTGTTTAAAACGTGAAGAAGGAAACTGCAGTTGAAGTTTGGTGACATTATTTAGGTTCATGTCTTGTTATATGTATATCTTGAGTTTGATTGTTTTCATGAACAGGTGTGATTTAATCATCATATCAAATGACAAGAAAGAAAAAATTGCTTCGGGATTGCTGAATCCATTTCTCTCCCATCTCAAGACTGCCCAAGATCAAATATCGAAGGGTGGCTATTCAATTTTGCTTGAGCCGGAAAATGGCAGTGATGCAGCATGGTTTACGAAAGCCACTCTGGAAAGGTTTGTTTAGGAGACTATTTGAAATAAGCTTTTGACTGCTATCTTTTAATGTTTGCCTGTTTGATGAAAGTAATTGCAGTGACACTCTTCCTGTATTTATCAGATTTAATTAATTTTATAATACCGACTTACTAATAATTTACATCTTCTTTTTTTTTCACTTATGAAATACGGTGATAGGATTGACTTCTTAAGACGCTTCACAAGTCCCATATAGATTACTTCTCAATACAATTTCTTTCAAATTCATTAAAATCTCATGAACCCATTCTTGAATACCTGTTATTAAATCTGTTTTTGTGTGTTGATATTGATAGATGTTTTATGCTCTGTGCTAAACGATAATGAAAGAAATCTTCTTGAAGATACCTCGTGGATAGAGATTGGACTTTGAATCTATTGAAACTTCAATGTAAAACACGAAGGTTAAACTTTAATTTACTGCTGATGTTATCATGCTCATCTCTCAAATCTCCTGTAGAATCTAATTGCGCTACATTAACCAGATAGTTGTTAAAACCTTTTATGGGTAATAAGTGTCCTAATAATCTTTACTACTATGAATTGGTGATAGCTTATAGCCAACTTATTTGCAGGAAAGACAGAAATTTCTGTCGAAATGATGTTTACCTCTTTAAAATACCAATAACTATTTATCCCATCTATATCCCGTTACAGTTCTCAGTGATCCATTTGGATTATGTGATGCTAGGTGATCAATCCCTGGTGATAAGTGATCAATATTATTTATTTTTGTTGGTAGATCTTCTTAACTTGAAGAATCCCGTTAAAGAATGGGAAACTTGCTTCTATCTTCTTTTTACATCTTTTGGGAAATTCTTGATGTATGCTATTTCACACAGGTTTGTTCGTTTTGTGAGCACACCGGAAATCTTGGAACGTGTGCACATGTTAGAAACCGAGATCTTACAGATCGAGGAGGCAATCATCGCTCAGAGTTGCAATGATATGGGGCAAACCATTGTAAACTACTGATCAATGGGATGGTTTCTCTATATTCATCGGACACCAATTGATTTAATTCTTTTATTTATATATTTTGACAGGTGGAAGATCATAAAGAAAAACCTATGAGAGGATCTGAAGGTATCTTAGAAGACAATATTATATTTGATGTTATGTTTACTAAGATGGGGCATTTTGTATCATTACGTGGTTTCTGGTGAACAGGTCTTGACCATATATTTAGACTATAAGCTTATTCTCCTGTTAGTTTTTGATCTGTTATGCCTGTTCATTTTTGAATTACATGGCGCTGTAGAAGCTACAGAAATTAGAATTACCTTGTTGATTACAATAGTCCCTCCTTACCTGTGCTGATGACTGGTGTACAAATGTTTATCCTTTGGATGATGAATGTATGTATTTACAAGTGTTACTGCTTGATAAATGGATTTATAGCTAACAAATGGAGATACATAACATTTACTCTATACGCTGTAAAATAACATACAGGAAACAAATCTGTACATGATAATGAGGAGAAAGCAATTGTTCTTTACAAGGTGAATCAGAACTCTACAAGCTGTTTCTTCGATCTCTCGATTACCTGCTTTCACACTTTGTTTTCCTGACAGCCCGAGGCACCACTTCCTGAAGCCAATGGGTCATACTCCCAGGAGGGAAATTCTAAGTATGTATTTCAATGTATCAATTGATATTCCTTGCAATGCCAATGTTTCATGATACTTTTTGTTTGTGCATGACTGTTGGCTCATTTAATGGATTAAGCTTTAACAGGCTTGAGGTTGTGTCAATCTAACATGCAAATGAGGCGAGCCTTACAATAATGCGCAAAGGATATATTATACTTCCACTTAAAAGTTCTTCTACATGAATAAGTTTGTTAAATTATTCTTTAAAGTTTTGCATTGTTTTCAATTCCTTCTTGACATTTGTAATGCTATGTTCACCTGTGCTCAAAATTTTTTATTTTTCTTTCAAAAGTTTTTCCTCTATCTGAATACATTGACATTCATAATTTGTGTCTGCCATTTTTTATGTGCCAAAAAATGGTGGTCCATTACTCCATTATGAAACAGAGTGGAGGGAATCTGATTTTAGTGCCTTGGGTTTATATTTGGAGCTTTTAATTCTTCAAAACAAATCTTCAAAACAAATATATGGTGTTTTATGGAATTTTGATTAGCTAACATATTAAAATTTTGAAAAGGCATATCCAAAATATATTCTCTCTCTTGAATCTTCAGGCTCACACACCTAAATGGAGAAAAAGAAAAAAAAAAGAAAGGGAAGGGAAAGGAAAGGATCTTCTTCCTAGTTTGATTGCATACACTTTTTGGTTTTGTTTTATTGGATTCATGCTCTGACTTTTGAGAATTTTGTTAGGTTCTTGGTTCAAAAAGAAAATGTTTGATAGAAATTGCTCATATCTTCCCTATCAATTACAGTTCAGTTAATAATTCATCCTTTTTAGGGTCTCTCTGCAAAGTCGTAAATGTCTACACTATTGTGATTGGAGATATAGGAAAGAATTTACTTCATATTATTTTATTGAAATGATCTACTTTACAGTAATGATTCATTGCTGTCTTCCATTTTAGATGTTATCTGTCATCTTTGGAAATATCACAACAAAAGGAATTTCTCGGGGGTTTTGGCTGGTAGAAATGTTCAATGAATTTGACTTGCACATACTATAAGTCTATGGCCTATGCGATTGTTGCTCTGACTTTCTTCGATTTGTTGAACTTATTAAAACTTGTAGATCATGTTTAGATGAGAAATGAGATTAATGAAAATGTGTCGGATATCCTGATTGACACCTTTTCCCATTGAATTAGAGTTCAGCTTTTGAAAATTCTTGAAACACGCAAAACATTGCTACAAAAAGAACAAGGTATGGCCTTTGCTCGTGCTGTGGCAGCTGGTTTTGATATTGATCATGTGGCACCACTTGTATCATTTGCTGAGAGCTTTGGGGCCATGCGATTACTGTAAGCTCCTTCTTCTACCCCTACTGATAAGTATGTGAAAGACTAGGCATTGACCCATTGATACCCAGACACTGCTATATTCTTGGAAATTTCCTTGAACTGGGCTATATTCTTGGAAATTTCCTTGAACTGGGCTATATTCATGTGACAGAGAAGCATGCTCAAGATTCATTAATCTGTGGAAGAGTAAACATGAAACCGGGCAATGGCTTGAACTTGAAGCTTCAGAAGTGTTGCCCGCTCGATCAGAGTTTTCTGCAGTAAATGCATCTGGTATTTTTTTGTCTGGCACAACTGACAAACATGATGAGTCAAACCATCAGCTGGCTACAGAGAGTATCGGGAAATCAGGCTCGACCAATAATGCAGGTAAAGATCAAGTCTTTGCGAGGTGTTACGAAAAAATTCGGGTGAAATGAACATACTATTTGTTTTTGTTTGGCTTAAATTTGATTTCTTTGTTGACTCATAATTTTTCATTTTTATCAGCACTCTTAAGCATTCAGTGATTTTAGAAAGGCAGTTGATGGCAATCTTAAAATTGAAGAAAATTGATTTTGAACTTCAAAAATATCTTAGCAAGTATCTCTAATCATGTTGGAGCCAACACTCACCTAATTTTATCCATTCCATACCAAAAGAAATACTTAATTAGTGGTTTCCTTAATGGAATTCAATTTTCAAACAGAGCCTTGGTGACTCATGATTCAACTTGAAAAGAGCACGCATCATAGATTTTTATTATGATCATGCTTTTTTTTCCTGCTTGTCTGTGAACAAACATGAATCCATCCAGGATATCATCGATATGTAATGTTTATTCCCTTGCTCCAGCAGATAACTCAGCTCCAAATGGTCAACAAGAATATTTTCACGGACAGTTTCCTCACCTAGTGTTTCCTTCGTGGCCTATGAATAATTCCCCTGGTGCCCAACCAGTATTTCCTGTATACCCTGTTCAAGGAATGCCATACTATCCGACTTACGCAGGCAGTGGCCCCTTTTTTCAGCCACCTCATTGGCCCATGGAGCATACCTCATCAAATTTTGGTCATCAATCAGGGCATAGAAATCAATCAAGTGATGGTAGGGATAATAATACTGGTTCAGAAATGTCAGATATCGAGAGAACTAGATCATTGGATGATATGGAAATGCATGCAGAATTTCCAGGCAGTCGTAAACCGCATAGAAAAAGTGGAGGATCTAATAAAAAACAATCTGGCATGGTTGTTATACGAAATATTAATTATATTACTTCGAAAGAGAAGAAATCTGGTGATGAATCAAACTCAGATTCAGATTCTGATGCTGATGGAGAATATCAAAATTCCAACGGTGATGGTCTTGATGTGATCCATCAAAATGGTAACAGATCTTTGAGAAATAAAGGAAGCCAAATGAATTCTTTGGATAGTTTGAGTTTCAACAATGTAGTCTCTAATTTTGGAAAAGATGCTGATGATACACACTGGCAGGCTTTTCAGAATTGTTTACTCCGGGAAGGTGATGAGCATGCTAGTGCTGACAATAAGGGCATGTTAGCCATGGAAAATCATATAAAGAGACGGGCAAACACAATGGGTGCTGATCCACTGGCTCATGGTTCACAGGATCGAGGTGCAATACAAGATGCTAGGGTTAATGGCATCCACAAAATTGACGAGCGTACATTCCCTACGTCCAGGGGATCAGATGATTTTATTATTGGCAGTCGACAGAACCTACAAAAATTCAGAAATTCATTAGGTGCACTAGATGTGAATAGTTTTGAGGGTGCCATCAATCAGATGGATGGAGAATCCTCTCAGGGAATGACTGATGAATCTTTGATTGTACCATTTCGGACAATGTCAATAGATCAAGTTGGAGGCAGGGATAGATCTGCTATTGATATTGGCTGTGAGATTCCATCAGCACATCAAAATTTGGATGTTAGGAATATAGTCAATTATGAACCTGATGGTTTAAGCTTAATGCCAGAACGTGGAACCGAGAAGAGGTCAATTGGATATGACCTTACCCTGGACTATGAAATGCAGGTCTGTGCTGAGAGTTCTCGGGGAAAAGGGAAAAAAGAAGTTACAGACGCAAAGGGAGGATTATGGAAATTGGATAAGGATAAGAGACTGAAGGTCAACTCTGATCCTTTGAGTAAGCAAGGAACTGGAGGTCCTATAAGGAAAGGCAAATCATCAAAGATGAGTCCTTTAGAAGATGCCCGTGCCCGTGCTGAGAAGCTGAGATCCTATAAAGCTGATCTGCAGAAAATTAAAAAAGATAAGGTATGGCATTATCTTATTTGCTTTACTATCTTAAATATCTCAACTAGACTAATCAATACTTATGGAAGTGAATGACATGTTCTTATTGCTGATACAGTGGAGTGATACTAATCATCATTAGGATGTTGGGACTACCTATGTGTTCCTCCATTTCTCATTATTTGAGGATAATATGTGTATGTTTGGGGACCATTTCTCAATACTTGAGGATAATATGTATATGTTTGGGGACCGTGTTTGATTGTCGCTATGTCGTATTACATTCTTGATAGACTTTGTCCATATTCTAATGGTCAACTCTTTACAGGAGGCGGCTGAAATGAAGAGAATTGAAGCTTTAAAGCAGGAGAGGCAAAAGAGAATTGCGGCCAGGGGCGGTTCCACCACCACGTCCGCAAAACCATCCTCACTTTCACCTCAAATAAAACAATTACCGACAAAGCTTTCTCCAGCCACTAATAAAGGATCTAAGTTCAGTGATTCTGAGCCCGGGTCCTCATCACCCTTGCAAAGATCAAAGATTAGGACTTCAGTTGGAGCGAGTGCACCACTCAAAGCTACCAAATCCAGTATACTAAGTGAGGGGAATCATGTGGCGGCTAATGAATTGTCTAGATCCGCATCATCGTTAACTGAACCAAAAAGAGAGAGTCATGGTGTTACACCTGATTCTAAGGCCTCCATGGCGCGAATTAGGAGGTTATCAGAACCTAAAACAATCACCAACTCTCCTGTTTTGTTGTTGAATAAGGCGCGAAGTGCTGAATCAGTATCAAAGAGGAAGTTGTCTGAGGGGCCTGACAGGAGCAAAATATCTGCCATCATAAACCTAGATAGAAGTAAAGCTGCAATGCTGCCTGAATTGAAGATTAAGACATCAAAATCGCTTCTAAATTCAGGTGAGAATGGATCAAATGTAAAAGGAAAACAGAAGGTGAATGGAGTAAATCCTTCTGCAAATGCTGAATCGAATGCGAAACTCTCCAGTAGATTACATCAGATTGATATTGATGACAATCCGATAGTTGAGAAGACTGTTGTCATGCTTGAGTATGAGAAACCTTCTGGTCCCACTTTACATCCATCGGAAGGAAAGTTGGAGACGGGAAATAAATATTATAATGATTGTGACAGAGGAGAGAAAAGTGACGTGATGCCCAACTTAGCTGATGCGCATACTCCGCCGCCACCAGTTAGTCGCGTTGATAACCATGTCTTACCTTCTCAACTCCAAAAGCAATCATATTCTAATGAGGTGTGATATGTTAAATTGATAATTTCTTTCATGTTTACCATAGGAATAGAGAATATGTGGCACACTTCTGCTTCCATTTAGGTTTGGGCAGATTGAAATTCAGAGATGAAAGAGACAAGCATTCCACCTGTGAGCCAATGTTATTGGGTGTTTAATGATGAACCCCTTTAGCTTGTTTTGACAGGATTGGTTCATATGCTGCATTTATAATGTTCTGAGTCTGGGTGATAGTAGGATGGGGGTGTTGGTACAATTAGCGGCTTCTTTTATGGTCTCCGGTTGATACTCTTATTCCTTTGAATGCTGATTATGATATACAAACTTGATAATTTATTGTCCTAGTTTATAAAAACATTTCTAGTAAGATCCTGATATAGCTTGCTGTGGTTACCAGGTTAAGACATCTTATTCGGACTATAACAAAGCACATGCGGCAAGCTTAAAACTGGAGACAAGAGTTGAAGGAACTGTCAGAACAAATGTACCTGATGTTAAAACTCTCCAAGTGGACAAAAATTCTGGGACGACGGAGAAGACTCCTGTTAAGCAACCAAAGGGTTTCAAGAGACTTCTGAAATTTGGAAAGAAGAATCACTCTTCATTGTCAGCGGATCGAAGTGTTGATTCAGAATGTAATAGTGTTGATGGTGCTGAGCATGACGATAATGCAAGGAATTCTGCATCATCAAGTGAAGGTGATGCCATTTCTATTCCTTAAAGAATCCACAGACACGCCCACTCACAAAATTACTTGTATACATTTATCATATGGTAAGAATGGTAGAAGTAATATACACTCATCATTAAGCATTTATTCTGCCAACTTGTCTTTGCCAATTCTGTCATTGCCATCCATGTAGCAAAAAGTAGACATAAGTTAAATTTTTTTCCCTTACTGTTTAAGTCAAGATGAGCATTCATTGATCTTAAATTCCGTGCATCTTAATTTCATTCATGCATCTCAGACTAATAATGGACAACGATAAACTGATATATATGTAAAACAGCTGCTTCTGGATGTTCATAAATACTAGATGAATAACTAATTATTTATCCTTGCTACATACATGGTACATGATTAGAAGGAACAGAAACATTTCTCAATCTTCAATTTGTATTTTATGGTCAAAGGGTAATCTGTGCATGGGCCATCTTGCTGATGTTATCTTTCTCCTCTTTTCCGGTACGTCCATTTTTTGGGTGTTTCTTTCAGTTCTCACTTTGAAGAATCTCATCTTACAAGATGAAACCTCGACGGCTGGCAATGCTTCACAAAAATGTACGTTCTTTGGCATACACTATTAATGCCTTTGTTGCTCAGCTTTTTTTATTTTCCCTGGCTAAATTAAGTTGTTCGCTCGTGATCTTTGTTTTTCTACAGCTTCTCGCCATTTCTCTTTACTGTCACCTTTCTGGAGCAGCAAAACAAGTGAAAAGAAACCAGCATCATAGAGTCTTGAATGTTTTCCGATGTTTTTGTGTGCCAAATTATGGTGAATTTTGCATTCAATTTAAGCTTCCTGTAACATAAGTCTTACAGGACTTGCAGTATTTTGCTCTGGAAATTGAAAATACGTCATATTGATCGTTTACTCTTCTTTTCTGAGGTGCAATTATTTTGAAATAGTAAACATTGAGAATAATCTTTAAAAAACCAGACTTGAAAGGACGAACGCACTTCTCTGTTTTTACTATTTTTGAACAACTTGAAGCCTAGAACCCTGTCGGCCATGGTTAATAAGAGGTATAATATCTTGTATGTCTTATGCTCTAATCTCTGTTGGTCTATCATCTCTTTCCATAAAATGAACTAATAAATCAAAGCAGAATATTTCAATCACTATATATCCAACATGTGATCATATTATACTGACCACATAACGAAGCACCCAATTTAATAGACAATTAGAAATGTGCCGTAACTATAATAGTTGGTACTTTGGCTGAGTTCTTGCTACACAAATTTATCTTTTTTTGGGGTTATTATATGGTAAAAGTTGAATTCCCATTAATTTTAAATAACTGAACGCATACCTAATAATTTCTTTTTAAGTTAATGTTGTCAATCCTATTATTTTCTTTCAGATTTGACAAAAACTTGTGTGAGACGGTCTCCCGGGTTGTATTTGTGAGACGAATCTCTTATTTGGGTCATCCATGAAAAAATATTACTTTTTATGCTAATAGTATTACTTTTTATTGTGAATATGGGTAGGGTTGACCCGTCTCATGGATTCTCACATGATACCGTCTCTTCAGATTTTATTTACATTTCTTTCTATATTTCTCGTTGATGTGTCCCATGACTGAAGCTAAACATATCCTAACCATTTAAAAAGTTACATACTTATGTTATCTTTCATCATTTATGTCCCGATATTTTGATACTTTCCCATCATATGATCTTTTTTTTTTTTATTTTAAAAAAAGCACTTAATATTTATTACTCCATTATTATGTAATTGAAATTGGGCCAAACTTATGTTTTAATTTAAAAAAACGTATACATTCTTCTTTTTTTGAGGAGATATACATTCTTCTAAATCAACCTTTAAAAAGAAATTTTAATTTATAAACAGTGAACATAAAATAAGGAAGAATACACGAAAAGGCCACAACAGGAATTTGAAGCTCAGTTTAACGTGGCGACGACTATTTCATATTCCATGCACGTCTAATTTTTATTAATTATTAAATTGTCGAATTCTTTCTTTTTTGCACCCTCTGCATCCAATTCTGCGCGCATTTCAATCATAGGTTTGCCATTACCTTTCGCTTGTTTATTTTCGTTTGCACCCTCTGCATCCAATTCTGCGCGCATTTCAATCATAGGTTTGCCATTACCTTTCGCTTGTTTATTCTCGTTTGCACCCTCTGCATCCAATTCTGCGCGCATTTCAATCATAGGTTTGCCATTACCTTTCTCTTGTTTATTTTCGTTTGCACCCTCTGCATCCAATTCTGCGCGCATTTCAATCATAGGTTTGCCATTACCTTTCGCTTGTTTAAACGGACTCCTATTTTTACATGTCTCAATGTGATTTATAGTTAATTATCTGAATTTTTTCTGCATATGATAGATATATGATTTTCCCATTTATTATATGTTCATTTTATGGATTTGTATTTTAAGATTCTCAGATTTAGATTATGGCAGTGTGCATCTGCCTTGTTTCACAGTTTTCTTGAAACTGTCGGTTTGAAAGTATATTAGTTAAATGTTTGACGATGAATTTGTATTGCATAGGCAGAAAGGTTCTGCTATGGCGGAGAATGTTTTTATTCCTTGTTTGGAAGGAATACAGCATGTGAAATGTGAACAAGGAGATATGCTTACCAAGCCATTCTTGGATTTGAGCAAACTCATATTGCCTATTCTAGGTAATTTGTCCATAACTTAACGTGACATTTCAGTAGCTTGGATAAATTCAGACCAAGAATTTTGGTGGGGTCTTTTATTGTATACATATATGAAAAAATTCGAAATCTCAAGAAGGTAAATTTTTTATAATTTCTAAGAAAGTTTGAGTTTTTCAATTGGGAAAATGTGATTGTCTAGTTAAATCTATATTATATCGGGGTGGCATGTGGAGACACAATGTGTTTCCACGTATTCGATATAGGATCTATTTGATCTAATGGTGTTTTCTACATATGTATATATCATCCAACGTAGCATAAAACTGACCATGAGCCATGTCAATCCCCTGGTAGAGGTAGAATGACCCGTTAAGTGGGAGTTCAGTATTCATCAAGTTATGTGGTTAAAGAAGGCAGTGCTGCAATAATACTTACTTTGTGTGACATGCTTTCTTGTTTTTGTTTTGTTCTTTTTTTTTTGTCCTTGTTTCATTTTTATTCGATGCATCTCTGTTTTAGATAAATTTGGAGCAGCAATGATGGTGGTAAAATCCGATATCAGTGGCAATATAGCAGTAAGATTTCATCTATGATGGATATATTCTTGTAGATTAAGTTACTGACATTTTTTTTCTTACTGGAGAATTGTTGCTGGATGCTGAGGCTGATATTGTCTATTTATTAACTTCCAGAGGTTGGAATCTAAGTACGATTCAAATCCCTCACGATTCAAATACTTGTACAGCTTGGTGCAAGACGAGGTCGAGATAAAAACTGCTAAATCATCATCTAGTTGTACCAATGGACTTCTTTGGTTAACAAGGTAATACCTGGTAATGGCTAGTATCAGCTTTATTGCTCTGTCAACATTTAGGCTTAGGCAAAGCTGATTGTGAATGCTTCGTTGTGACGATGTTTGTGAATCCAGATGATTTTTTATGCTGCAGGGCAATGGATTTCTTGGTTCAGCTGTTCCATAATCTTGTGGATCATCAAGATTGGTCAATGTCTCAAGTTTGTAATGATTCATACAGCAAGACATTGAAGAAATGGCATGGTTGGCTTGCTAGTTCAAGTTTTATGGTAATCAAATGGCTTTGATGATTTATTTATTTACATGAATCAGTTAATGGCTTATTGGACTCGGGCAGTGGAGTAATTAAATTCAATAACAATTTGTTAAACCGGAATTACGACTACCACAAACATTCTTGTGAACCATGTCTATACTTCTATAAAGAGTATTATTTTTCGTATTATTATCTTTTCTGTGGTGGTTTATAAAATAAATTTCTCATTTCTATGATGGAAAATAAAGGTGGCTATTAAGCTTGCACCGGATAGGAAGAAGTTCATGGAGGTGTTGGGCCACGAAGGTGATATCCAAGGTGATATGCTGAAGTTCTGCACAAATTTCTCACCAATTCTTGCTCAGATTCACAAGTTTCTGGTACGATGCAAACTCCGATCGATTTTAATATAATTTCAAAATTCGTTTTAAGCTTGGAACTGTTTCTCTATCCAAATTGTTGCAAACTTTTCTGGATGCAGGCAAGCGTTGGATTGGACAATATGAAAGCTTCATGATGTAATTGGTTTGTCTTTTTTTTCATTTTCAAGAAGCTTTATCCGATATACGTTTTCATATTCATCCATTGTTTCTGTATCAAATCCATCCGCGCGACAGCTTATGTCTTTCTTCCATTTTCCTGCAAATCTCACAATATTTTTTTGTAAGAGATTCTTGTCACCATTCTCTTATGTTATCATCAAACATATATAATATGTTTGCTCTCCTCAAAATGATGATTTGAACTAGAGATTCTCCAAACACAGCTATGTTTTAAAGAGGTATATTATATCAAAATTTTGAAGTGAATGGATAATCAAGAAGTATGAGTGCCTACAACATGCACAAGGACATGCTTGGATGCATATACGCTCGCCTGTGCCGTTATTTCAATGTTTAAGCATGAGCATGTAAATACTAAATTTACCCGTCAAAAACTACATGCCTAATTTCTTCTGACAGTAATATAAGGTGTTGAACTTAAGTGTTGAGCTAGCAATAATCACCTTTCTTTGTGAAATGAATATATGGAGAGGTGTTCGCAAGCATGCATGCTTGGATGCTGCTTGTTGTAGAACAGTAGAAACATTCTTTCTTCCACGTTCCTCCTTTCTTTGTCAACAATTTCATTAGCCATGTTGTGACATTCCTGTATTTTCTTCTCTAATACATTTTTCGGCATCTGAGTCCGCTCAGATTCCAATCAAGTTTTGTTAGTTGTTTACATCGGTTGAGCTGGTTTTTATGACTGAGTTACATCAAAGTCTCAATATTAAAAAGTTAATCTTCTCGTGGTCACTTGCTTCAATCTCTTCTCCATCAACTATAGCAAGCAAGTTTATCCCTCAGCGCAACAACTTCCTCTTTTTTCTTTAGCTCCTTTTGAGAATAGAACGTGGAAAATGCATATTTCTTGGAGTACGTTTGGATATAGAAAATATTAGGCAACCAGAAACGTTTTTCATGTCTTTTTCTCATAAATTTTTTTTTGAGTTAACTTTTTTTTCCCATTAAAAAAACACTTTTTTTATTACAACACACGAGAGGAGGAGGATCGGAGAACCCGCTAATCCGGCAAGGATGAGATCACTGGGCTACGAGCCCGGTCTCCCTGAAAAAGAACACTTAAATGGGCTATCAACTGAAAAAAAAATATATTGCTGGGCTTTGATTTCAACTTTTCTTTAAAAATTAAATGAGCTATACACTGAAAATTATGGTTGTTGGGTTTTGCTTTTAATTTTTTTCTAAAAATCTTTTTCAAGACTTTATCCAAATATAAATTCGCTCTATTTTTTTTATGTTAAACTAAAAAAAATCACTGATTAATAATTTTTTTAAAAAACATCCTAGTTTTCTTTCAATCACAAATATTTTTTTATAAAAAAGATACTTGAATAGTTTTCCACTTGATTGTGAGAAATTAAATATCATAATATACGGATACCCACATATATTTAAGGCAAAAATTATGTGAGACGATCTCACAGGTCGTATTTTGTGAGACAGATATCTTATTTGGGTCATCCATGAAAAAATATTATTTTTTATGCTAAGAGTATTACTTTTTATTGTGAATATCGGTAGGGTTGATCCGTCTCACAAATAAAGATTCATGAGACCGTCTCACAAGAGACTTAATCTACATTTAATTTCCAATTTACATACACATCTTTCCAATATAATAGAGAAACACAAGTTATTTGTTAAATTCTAAATTCTCTGTTTATATTCCTTTTCCTCCCTAAAAAAGAATAGAAAAACAAAGGGAACATTGACGATATTCCTTTTTTCCCCTCAAAATCAGTGTTAAGTTGGGAATTGTGGAAGGTGGGCATTGATTAATTTGTCGATGGGTACCATTCAGTGGGACGTACAAATATGGCAACGCTATGCTTTAGATTAAATTTTCGAATTAATTGTCAACAATTAGAGCCAATGAATTAAAATTGTGACGACCAGTGAATTTATGGATACCTCATTTTTTTCCCTCAATTTCAATTTCAAATCCATCCTTTTTATTATTATTTTTCCTTTTTGCATCACATCGAACTTGCTAATTTCATCGTAATATTTTTTTGGGCAAAAATGGTTTTTGAAATTTGTGTAAAATTGGGGGATTTACTTTTTAAAAAAAATTTATGAAACAACCAATAGTTCAAATATGAATTTATGGGTTTTCTAGTGCTTGAAGGTGGAAAAAAATTTCTAAGAAAATTTGGTTAATGGATGTTCAAATTTTAAAGGAAAATAAAAGCATGTGTGTGATTTTTAAGGGATGAGTTTGTAAATTGTTATCTTTTAAATAAAATAATAATATTAAAAATTTATACTTATTGAGATATATCTATGCATATGTATTAACGATAAAATATTTTAAAGTTTTTAATGATTATGGAGAAGTTATAACCAATTACGGGTTTGGGGCCTCGGCTTTCGGGTCGGTGTTGCTTTGCCACTATTACGGGCTCTGGGCGTCGGCTTTCGGGTCGGTGCCGCTTTGCCACAATTACGAGCTCTAGACTTTGGCTTTTCGGATCAGTGTTGCTTTGCCACCATTACGGGCTTTGGGCGTTGCCCTTTGTGACGGTGCTGATGTATCAAACTTGGATTTTTGTATGCTTGATCAAACAACTATAACTGTTGACTGAAGGAAATTTCTGAGCTACATTTCATAAAATTTGTTTTTGAGGATTTTAATTTGAGGACATGAGATTGATGAAGTTTTAAGGAAATGTTGATTGTTTGACTATTATGTTGGTTTATAAAAATACGAGTTTAGAAAAAAAAACGTATTTTTATAAACCAACATGACTGTCAGTTTAGAAAAAAAAATGAATTTTTATAAGTCAAAGTCCGAGGAAAAATATTTAATATATGTCTCATTTTATTATATGATAACTGTTATTTCCGGAAGGACTTGCCTGGCCTCTTAGGCTCATTAGTTTTCGTTGATGCAGGTGAGAATGACTAAGTTGGTGTTGGGTGACGAGGTTGAGTGGTTCATAGTGGAAGACACTTATCCCAACCAATCTAGTATTTCCGCATTAAATAAATTTGACATTATGAATTTTTAAAATTTTGAAATATTGTTTTTAAGTGAAATACTATTTTAGTATGTGATGAAGATGTCCGATGGTTAACTGCTTGTGATGATATGTTTTTATTATTTGAGAGGAAGACTATGAATAATTTTATTTTATGGTTTAGGAGGTTATTTTATATATTAAATATTACTGATTTTTAATTGTTAGTTTTACTTAGCATTGTTCAAAAAAAAAATTTCCGCCTATGTATGATTAATAATGCACAAACTTTGCGTAAAAAAAATTTTTTTTTAAAAATAATAATAATAATAATAATAAAACCATGTCGGATGACCGGTAATTAGGCAATAATAAATTGCTGAAAGGGATAAAAAAGAGTCACGCATTAATAAACCCTCAATTTGAGGCAATTATGTGACGCACAATATGTGAAAAATGATTTTGATTTATTTTTCCACGGAAAGCATGTAATTCAAAGAATATATATAAAGATTTTATATATATAAATTTGTCACGCATTTCTCGTACAACTAAATATAGAAATTTACCTAAGTTTAAAGATATGTTCTTCATCTAACAGATCGTTTTATAAATGGTTTTCCAAAGAATTAAACGCTTTCCGTGGAAAAATAAATCAGAATCATTTTTCATTCTTTTATGATATATATATATATATATATATTCTTAGATTAATATATTTTGTATATAATAATCATCCGTGACAAATTTTAAGATATAATTTAAAACCATTTATTTGAAAGTAAAAATGCGACGATACAAAATGAAACGAACCAATAAACGTAAACAAACACTCCGAATTCGGTCAACCAAAAAGAAAACTAACCTTTTAGTCATGAAACTCACGCCTTCCCACTAAAACGTCCAAATCCTTGTATATGTTTTTAACTATATTATAATTATCTATCTCAAAATTTTTATGAGATCATATCACGATTTTATTTTATCATCTACCCGATTCGATCCATGAAAAATAATATTATTTTTTATATCAAAAATATTATTTTTTATTATATATATGTGCCGATTCGATCGATCTCGCGAATATAAATATGTTAGACATTATCACAAATGACCTACTCATTATACACACACAATTTGATATGTTGTTTATCCGTTGTGTTCATCTTCATACCTACAAATGACGTGACATTCATCTATTAGAAGTCTAAATTGGATATGCTTCATCTCATCTAATTCCAATAGATGAGTGTCACTCTGACACGGAGATGAACACAATAAGTGAACAACATATCAAAACTATATATATGGGTACCAAATTGCTATATCAATTTAGCAATATTATATTTGAGTGCAGTTAATGGGTACCAAATTGTGAACAAAAATGAGCAAACCGTTGGTTATAATTGCCTCGTGTTGGGCAACGGAACATTAATTAATTTGGAAAACTTCACATCTTATGCTATGGACTCGTATTATATTTATAAGTACTCGAGCAAAATACTCTCTCTCGATTTAACAATTTGGAACACACTACGTGGTCACGTAACTTGGATAAGAATTTATTAAACACCACAATAAGATGAGCATGCAATAAATACGAAAACGAAGCCCCAACCACACTTTTGAATTCTCAAATCNAGATAATATTAAAAATTGTGACCCGAACCATTTTGCATTAAATATTTCATTAATCATAATATTTTATAGTCTTTATTTATTTTGCACACTAGTTATTAATATTTCTGTATATTTTATATGTTTATAAAATAATGTGAAACATCCAGATTAAAGCCATAAGTTGCTCGTGGATGAACAACATGGTTAACGTGCTATTCAATTTTTCCATACATGTTTATGCATGTAACTTTGATTTAGTGGTACGTCCTCATATATTTTAAGGGTAGAATTTACAAGAATATTACGTAGAAATCAAGATTTTATATGTTTATAAAATAATGTGAAACATCCAGATTAAATCAACGCTGTTAAAAATTCTAGTTCCAAAAATCAATACAAGAAAAAAGGCCTACGACAACGGTTTTTCCCCGTTGTTGTAGGCCTTTTAAAACCGTTGTTAGAAGTCATGTGGTTAAAGGGTATGCTAAAAGACAACGGTGAAAAACCGTTGTCGTAGACGTCTAAAGACGACGGTGAAAAACCGTTGTCGTAGGTATATAAATCAGTTGTTAAATGTCATGTGGTTAAAGAATTCGCTAAAAAACAACGGTTTTGGAGTGATGTGGTAGTTACAATTTGTGACGGTTTTTAAACAAACGTCGCAAATTAATTTGCGACGGATATCATAATTAACCGTCGCTAATATTAGCGACAGTCTTAATTAAAACTGTTGCTAAAGAGCGACGGTTTTATACACCGTCGCTGCTCAATTTAGCGACGGTTACATCGGCGACAGTTTTACTTAAAACCTTCGCTAATTTTAGCGACGGGTATACTTAAACCGTCGCAAAATTTAAATTAGTGACGATATACTATAACCGTCGCTAATTTTAGCGACAGATTTTACTTAAACGGTCGCAAAATCTAATATTGGCAACAAAATTTGTAGAAAAACCAGTTGAAAGACAACGGTTTTTCACAAACCGTTGTCGTAGCTTGAAGAAAAACGCTAATAGACAACAGTTTAAAAACCGTTGTCGTAGCCCAAAAAAAAAACGCTCATAGACAACGGTTTTTAAAAACCGTTGTCGTGGATATATCAAAGACAACGGTTTTAAAGAAATTGTTGTCTTTGAGCGGATTTTTTTAGGCTACGACAACGGTTTTTGTTAAAACCGTTGTCTTTGATGTGTTGTTAAAACCGATTTTTCTTGTAGTGAATAACGAAAAATGTATTTTTATAGTTGTAGAGAAACAAGATCATAAATTTCAAATTCAACTATTTCACGTTTTATATTGTTTAATGTTAATTATAATATAACTCAAGTTCACTCAATAATGAAAGTATTTGAATTCTATTCTATTATATTATATTCTAGATCTTAGTGTAACAATGTGTGTAAATAAGTAGGATATAGATTTAATATTTTATCAATTGTTGACAAAAAAAAATCGACATCCATCCAAATGCAACTTAAAATTAATCTACCGTATAGAAGCTCAAAATCACAAGAATAGACCAAAATTGTAATTTTTCCACCAAAAATATGTTTGTTCAATTGAAAACCACATAATTAGATTTAATAAATGTATACATAATTTATTTATTCGTACAATATTATTTCAATATATAGCAAGTCAAATACTAGGTTACATATTTCATACGCACTCAACGGATCGAAGTCAGAGAATTAGAGAGGGGAAGATTAAGAATATGGGGAGACAGTGTCATCCATTACTGAGAGGTGGAAGAAGAGAAGCCAAATACAGTCATGGCCTTCCGCCTTCAGAAATGGAGACACTCGCCAGTATCTGTGAAGTCCTTGTACCCCCACTGCATAATTCTCCGCAAGATGGATCAAATCCGGACATCCAGTCTTTCTACGAGTATTCTTCGGGCGCTCAATATCCAGTTCCCGATGAGGTAACAGTTTCTTGCATGAATTCCATCCAAAACGGACTTTTGGTGGTGATTATTTTCTGCTTTTCTTTATGAAGGTGGCTGAGATTATACAGAAGAGGGGCTTCTGGGAAGCCAGAATATTGGTGAAATTGCTGTTGAAAGCGCTTTCGACGAGGGTGGGGACATTTCTGATCTGTGGAGCCCTATGTTTAGGCAAAGAATGGCCATACCTGAACAAGTTTTCAGGGATTTCTCTTGAGAAAAGGGAGAGGGTGTTGCAGAAATGGATGAAGCATTGGCTGCTGACTCCAATCAGGCTTGCATTTGTATTCCTCAAATTCATCTGTTTGTTTACCTTCTTCACTCAGGTAATTAATTAATATTCTATCAGCTTCTTATGTTTATTTGAAATGAATAAAAGTCAGAAATCCAGTAAAACTTAAAACAAGCAAATTCATCTGTTTATTTGTCTGCTTCAATCATGTAATTAATCTATCAGATTATTTTTCCCTTTGATCCCACAAGATCTCTTCTCTGGTGTCATGTTTTACCGTAGAAGATTTCTTGTGGCCCAAAGCATGAAGGGTTTGCTTTTTCACATGAAAACAGTGCAAGCGTATCGTCGTGTGAATACCAAGTGGTGTCGTTAGTCAGTTGAATATTTAATTCACATACTGTCAGCAAATTTGGCCCTATGAAATAAGGACAAAACTGTTATAAGTTTAGCTCTGAAAGTTTGTTTACTTAAATATAATGAAAATAATAGGGAAAAAAAGAACGTGATGAGAATTTTTTTTTTTTTTTTTTATGGATTATCCAAATAGAAGTTTCGTCTGACAAAATTGTCTCGTGAGACTGTGTCTTTTGTGTTCTAAAAATCATATATTAATCACTTACAAATAAGGTAAATGTATTTCAGTTTTTTTTAACACAGTGGTCAAATGTGTTTTATTTTTAAAATGAAAAATATATTAGCCTATTAATATTTTTTGGAAGATTTTATGCTTTTCGCAGTTTCACATTAAGTCTGATGCAATTAGTCCGAAATTTTTATTAGGGGTTTCTCAACAAAAGTGTGTCATAAAAATAGACCATCTAAAGAAACAAATGGAACTTTTCACATTTTAAAATTTAGGAATTATATAAACCTTGGTTAATATGTAATGCAAAATTTAAAATTTTTTGTTTACATAATTCTTTGGTTTCTAGCTGTTTCCTTGGACCATTTTTAGGTTACAATTTTAGTATTGAGTACAACTTTTTTTTGCATTTTCATGTACTAACTAATAGTTTAGTTACAATCGGAAAAATGAGTCTATATTTATGACTTCCCGCATTCGGAGCTCAGTACTCATCATCCCGCATTCGGAGCTCAGTACTCATCATCTTTGGCTCATGGGTAAGCTGGGGATGAGCGTGGGTCGGGTTATTCATGTTATAGGTTTTATATTTTTATACTTGAATCGACTATTAAATTATTGATTAAAACAAATAATAACAAAAATATTACTTAAAACTAAAAATATTAGTATATTAGCATCCTGAACTAAAAATGCACAATTTTATTTTTATTACATTTATAATCTTATCCATAAATTAAAATAAAAAATAAAAAGAATAGATAGTTAGGTCAACTATTTAATTAAGAAAACGATATCCTCGTGTGTATTTCAAATATACACGAGGAGGTCATTTTCTCGGGCATGGGTTTATCATCTTAATCATAACTACACCAAATCAAACATCGGAATAGAACGATTGAAGCATATGTGCAACAAAATGAGCAGAAGAGAACTATAATTCAAACTTTATCACACAATACTTAGTTCAATGGAAATATCCCAAACTTCTTGAAATCTATTGCAAAATAGAACTGATTAACCCTTAGGATTTTTATTTCTTCTCCTTAGGATATTTATTTCTTATGGCCACTTGCTTATTCGATCGTCTCTTTATTAGTGCTTCTTCTCATGGCTTATCTATCTGAAACACATACATATTTCAAGGTAAATAGTAAGCAGTCAACTCAAGCAAGCACAGATATGAAATGACTCGTAATCACTAGTAAAATAGTTGAATGATACATAATAATATACATGCTTAGATATTAAATAAATTAAACAGAAGCGGCATAGAAAATTGAAACACAATATTTAATTAGTTTCACCTTCTCCATCTAACTATTTAGAAAAATAGTTGAATGATACATAATAATATACATGCTTAGATATTAAATAAATTAAACAGAAGCGGCATAGAAAATTGAAACACAATATTTAAATAGTTTCACCTTCTCCATCTAACTATTTAGATTTTTAATATAATATTTTTGGATCTAGAAATTTACATAAACCAATGTCATTTCCATGATTAAGAATCACCTACATGCAATTAGCATTCCATTTCAACCTGATCGTTATAATATTCATAGGTTGGAGAAGATTCAAAGAATCCTGCATGGAAAGCTATGGACTATAATGTTGATATTGATGAAAACTCCAACAGTACACCTAAGAACAGGCCTCTAGAGAAAGGAATTGTGGAAACCATGAGTGAAACGGAGTCCACATTCGCCGATTCCTTGAGAGAAAAAGGCCTCAAGGTGACAGAAAATGGTGAATATGACCTCTACAAGATCCAATGTGATGTGGTGATTGTTGGTTCTGGCTGTGGTGGAGGTGTTGCAGCAGCTGTTCTTTCTGGTGCAGGACTAAAAGTGATTGTGCTCGAGAAAGGAAATTACTTCACGAAAATGGACTATTCGTCTCTTGAAGGGCCTTCCATGAATGAGATGTATGAGTCAGGAGGAATTCTAGCCACCCTTGATGGGAAAATGATGGTTCTTGCAGGATCAACAGTTGGAGGTGGTTCTGCCGTTAACTGGTCGGCCAGCATTAAAACACCAGATTTTGTGCTGAAAGAATGGGCAACTAAGCATAAGCTTCCACTGTTTTCAAGCTTTGAATATGTTTCTGCAATGAACAAAGTTTGTGAAAGAATTGGCGTGACAGACAAGTGTCTTAAGGAGGGTTTCCAGAATCATATTCTGCGTAAAGGTTGTGAAAATCTTGGTCTTGAAGCTGATTACGTGTCAAGAAATTCGTCAGAAAGTCACTTTTGTGGTTCTTGTTGCTTTGGTTGCATTAGAGGAGACAAGAGAGGAACAGACACAACTTGGCTGGTTGATGCAGTGAACGAAGGCGCGGTGATCATTTCGGGATGCAAAGCCGAACGATTCATACTTGAAAAGAACACATGTGGATCAGGCACTAGGCGGAAGAGATGCTTGGGAGTTCTTGCGAAGAGTACTAATCCAGGCATCAAAAAGAACATTCAAATAGAGGCCAAAGTCACTATATCTGCTTGTGGTTCGCTCTTGACACCACCTTTGATGATTTCAAGTGGCTTGAAAAATAGACACATTGGTCGGAATCTCCATCTTCATCCGGTGCTATTGGCATGGGGTTACTTCCCCGAAGCAAGTTCAGAAATCGAAGGAAAAGTTTACGAAGGAGGTATAATCACTTCGGTGCACAAAGTTGGGGAAGACAAATCAAATCCTAGAGCAATTATTGAATGTCCTATACTTGGACCTGGCTCATATGCAGCACTATGTCCATGGGAATCAGGAATCGATATGAAAAACCGGATCATAAAGTATGCAAGAACCGCTCATCTTTTCTCAATGATCAGAGACAGAGGAACCGGTGAAGTTAAATCAGAGGGAAGAATAAGTTATAATCTCTCCAAACTCGATAAAGAAAACATTAAGACGGGACTGCGGCGATGTTTGAAAATTTTGATAGCTGCCGGAGCCATTGAAGTAGGAACACATCAAAGTGATGGACAGAGGCTAAAATGCAAAGGTATTACAGAAAATGAAGTTAACAAGTTTCTTGACACCGTTTTCGCCCCTGAAGGGCCGAAGTCATTAGCAGAGAAGTGGACGACGTATTGTTCTGCTCATCAAATGGGAAGTTGCAGAATGGGAGTCAGTGAAAAGGAGGGTGCAGTTGATGATAATGGAGAAAGTTGGGATGCATCGGGACTGTTTGTTTCTGATGCCAGTGTTCTTCCTGGTGCCGTCGGCGTCAATCCTATGATCACCATTCAGTCTACTTCATATTGCATATCAAACAAGATTGCTGAGATGTTGCAGAACGAGAGGTTTAGAGATGGTTGATTCAGCATGTTTCCTATTGAGGCCATACAAAGAAGCTTGTTGTAATTGTTTGAAATAATTGCTTGTTTTTGTATTATGAAAAGAGTGAAAAATATGGAACGATTTTATTTGAAATAAAATATAGAATCATATATCATATTTATATATTTTTTCCATTTTAATATGAAAATGTCGCACATTTCTGAAATTTCCTAAAACAATCAAACCAAATTTTGCCTTAAGACTAGATTTGATACCATAGACATTGACTAAAATATAATCAAAAGAAATTTTTGCATTGCCTTTATGAACAATTTGTGACATTGAAATTTCGAGGAACAATTTGAGTCGACTAACGGCTTGAATATATTGAATGTTTTGTGCATGATATACACTTGTATAATCAAAATCAGGTCAGAACTTCCCAAATGAAGATGGAAACACTTGCAGCCTTGCCTACTTGATCAGCTTTAGATGGAGCAATAGCGCTCACTTCTTGGTTAACAGTGGTACATTCCTCGATCACGTGACGATTTTGGGTTCCCTTGATGAACTGGGAAAAGTCTTGAACGACCTTCCTGCCAGGTCTTTTTTACATGTCAATAAAAGGTGCTTCTGGTAAAGTTCATCCATCAGAATCCGTCTCCCGAAAGGGCAAGGGAACTGTCTTCACAGCTCTGAAATTCCCAACATTGTTCAGATGCTCATTTTCCAGTCTGTAATCAAATAATATAAAGTTAGTTTAAACAAAATGCTCCTTAGAGAACATATTTTCCCTCAAAATTTTTTTTGAAAACATAATGCTTCAAAATTTGTACCTATAGTAGTTCCAATGTCCACGCCTGATGACCTCCAATGAAGCTAGGAAAAAATCAAGTAAATGTGACTTGAATGCCCCAATATTGAAATGCATCACAGTCTCCACCCATGCTATTCTCAGGACAAGATTCAATGCCTGAAAGTCGCGTTTCGTAAATCAGAATACACAAAATTTCAGAGACAGCAACTTAACTATCTTAGCAACCAAGAAGGAACAAAAGAAAGATGAGCTCACAATTGATACATAGTAAACTCCTTTGTTCTTCAATATCAGTTCGTCTCTTAGCCACGGATTATTGGATTTTGGATCAAAAATACCCCAATCTTTGACGAAATCCCAGTACAGCTGATAAACCGTGGCCACCATCGAAGTCAACAATACAGTTATCATCCACAGATTTGATGGTTCCCTAGCATAAGTCAGCCTAGCCCCGGCTGCCACCATGGCCGAGACATACTTCCCAAGATTAGCCAATTGATCTGAATTGGATTCATCAAACCATCTCCGAGCACACTAAATTTTTTTTGTTTGTTTTTTTCAAAAAATAAAAAACAATCACAATTTAGTCAAGCAAGATATGAGAGTTATAGTGTTACATGTCCGACATCCAATCCAAGCTATGATGGAGTGGCTTGTAAGTTTAAGAGATTTCCACTCAATAAACTAGTCTTTTGAATTTGATTCTTCTTTTCGACTTCTGATCTAACCTAAGTAATTACACCGAATTTCGGAGATGAAAATCCTGATTCTATCTTTGAGTTTAGAAGAGAAATGATCAGGTTATATTGCAAATTTTCTGCAGGTAAGATAACATGATGGTAACGTCTTACCTGCATTGCACGCCAGTAGTAAGGAGCGAACGAAATAACATAAGCAAGCTCCCTATAAAGTTTGCCCGATTTACAAGTTTCATACTGGTGTGTTTTGAAGCATCCAGCGAGAAAATAGCAGGCTGCTGATTCCATGTGTCTTAATAGTGTAATCTATGAGATAAATTCAAAATATTACTTCCATTTATTTTGAGACTTGAAATGGTTAAAATCATGTATTAGCAATATATGCCAATCTGAAGACTACCTGACTAGTGAGTTGGTCTGCCATGAAGAAGTCTACCATCAAAACCTGCATATCATATTTCATTTGTCAGTTCACATATTATTGCATGGACAATAACAAGTATATAACCAGTATATTGTTTTACTTGCGGATGATTTATAGTCCAGCTAACACGAAGGTTCTAAAGATAGGACGAGGTCTCGGGTTCGAGACTCGATTGTAACAAAATCCTTTCCCCTACCAAAAAAATATATATATCGTTTTACTTACAATTACCTTATAAAATGGAGAGCAAACAATGTTCCGTATAACTCTGAGGAAGCAAAACCGCGTTGAACGATAAAATATGTTAAACGGGCACACCAAGAGGAGGATGAATAACTGAAACACAAAGATGAACATGTTACATGTTAGTCGAAACGGCAACACATGTATCAGCACTAGATCATAAAATCAAAACAAACCATTAGTTCTTGCACTCATTTTGTTTATAAAACTTATAAGCATGGCAGGTACTCGAGGTCATACTAACCAGTAACAGAATTCCGGGGATCATATCGACTTCTTGAGGAGAAAGACCAGAGGATAGTAGGATAAGATGAATGATCATTGCTCCCACTACTGCTGTCATCAAACAAGTGCAGATGAGGAAAGCATCCCTATATTTGAGGGCGGTGCTCGGTTGAAATTCGAAGATGAAGTTGTGATTGATCCTCGTGTTCTTCCACATGAATAGGTTGCATCCGTACATGAACAAGTGCAAGCTTAGCAATGCGAACATGCTGCACATTTACACATTTTCTCTTTGGCTTAGTATTTAGATTAGTATTTTTTCTCAGTGAATCTGTTTTATTTAGCATTAATTCTCTCATACGTGACACATAAGACGAGATAAAACTCATATTACACACACTAAAATTCATTGAATAAAAATAGAAGAAAAATAAAGCAAAACGACCTCCAATACTTCAACATGAGAGGAAAAATGTTTGTCGTTTCTCTTTATTTTGTTTAGGTATATTTTAATGTATGTAATATAAGTTTTATTCTGGTCAAGTGAGTCATGTAGGAGAGCATCAGTGTCAAATACACAATATCCAATAGATTCAGTAATTTTGAAAAAAGACCAAAGCCAAAACAAAATCCAAGTTATTGGATAAAAACCAAAGTTCGACAAAATTCGAGACTAAAACTCAAAATATGACAACTTACAACACTAAAATTATAATTTTTTCACATCAACACAAGTTTTTATCACACTAAGTGAGACACATACATATATATAAAAAGTAATTTCGTCACATAAATTTTTCGATCGACCTTCACCACTAACCATTGAGTCTAAACTTTATGGAGAAAAATAAAGATCCCTGTATAATTTTCCTTAACTTCTGTTCTTGAAGTTAATATCATTTGACCATTTGATTCCTAATAATGTGAAAACTTTTAAACACGATTTTATATAATTTATCTTTCTCAAACCTATATTTAAAATTTTATGTCAAATTCCAAAACCAACTCTTGGTAAGAAACACGTTTTGGAACATTATAGATTGAGACAAAAAAAAAATTCATTATAATTTCATAAAGTTATGGATATTCGAAAATGATGATATGACACCGACTACTTAACAATCGTAACAGAAATATTAAAGAATATAATAAACAAGTGAAGAAATGGAAATATCGATTACCTGAAAATAGGGTATACGGTTTCCATGTAAACAGGGGAGAACATGCCGCTTACATGTGCCAATATTGCGTATACACTGAATAATGTTACAAAACAACCTGTAAATAAACCTGAAAATTTACAAGAATTCAAAAAATTACTCACAAAAGTTAAGAGTGAAAAGACGATTTTACATTACATTTAATTAATTACAACACACTTGCATATATA
>NW_027360499.1:51643-103379 GCF_012295235.1 Primulina huaijiensis
TATATATATATATGTATGTATGTATATATATATCTAACTACTTATAGTTTTATCTAACATTATAATAGCATGCATGTTATGTTACCTTATCTGAACTAATGAAATGTGCCCTTTTCACTACTTTGAGGTAACTTGCTGAGGCCTGTTGGTTTGACACCTGTAGATGAAAACACCAAATAAAACTCCTAAATTTTTTTGAGTGGAAATTATTGTAATATGATCTGTAACAAGGAATTTATATGATACATATTCCACTTATTCAAGATATCTCCATAATGTAGCGTAAATCTATTCAAATTCGTCAAATGTTTCATATTTTCGAGTCCTTACCTTGTCAAATTTCTTGAGTATCTTTGTGAAGGCCACCATATTCAGTGAGCTGCCAAAAATAGAAACAAATTTTAGAACACGCCAACACAAATATTAAGCACAAACTTTGCGGTTTTAACTACCAATTAAATCTTTTTATTACAATGAAACTCACGGTTGTTATCTTTCGATGTGCACCTGATACTTGTTTGTTTAGCATTTATGTTTATTACGTTCAATACTTGTTTGTTTAGCATGGAAGTTGAAGCCCGCAAGGACATTTTTCATACCCAATAAAGTTTGTTTTGTTCGAGTGTGAAAGATCATGTGACATTACCAAATAAGTCGATTAATTAATTGATTTGCAACGGTTGAGAGCTCTCTCCCATATGACACGTTACAATATTTCGACTTATGTACGTAATTAAGTTATTTTATTCAAAATTTTGGGAGATATTTTGTTGGGTGCAAATTAAATTATCTTTGCTAATATATATTTGATATTTAGAGTTGGTTAGAATAATATTTCTTTCGTATTTAATATAAATTATTAAAAAAAATTAAGTTGAGCGTGTACAAAATCGAGTCTAAATTCTAGCTAAAATATTTTATTGGAAGTATAAATGTTCATAATAAAATTCAAAAAAATATCATTGAACTGAAATCTCCAAGTATTTTTTAAATTAAAATTAAATTCCCTACCGGCAAAATTTTTTTATAATAAACATCCTTTTTATAGGATCAGATATTAAATTATATGAGAAATTAAAGTAATAAAAGAACAAAAATGATATGTTTTTCATTAAAATATAAAATTTATTTTATGTTTCTTTTCTTCCTCAATTTTAGCAAAACCCTTTGTAAATTTTTTTTAAAATTTTGTGCTACAATTTTTTTTAATTAGGTTTCATATATGACGGCTTAAAAAGCAAGTGTACCGTATAAATTTGACAAATAGATCGATTTCAGTTAGAAATTTAGTAACATCAAGGGTGTTAGTTATTTCTATTAATAAGTTTTTTGTGAGACGGTTTCACGGATTTTTATCTGTGAGACGGATCAACTCTGCTCATATTTATAATAATAAGTACTACTTATATTTCACATATGACGGCTTAAAAAGTAAGTCTACCGTAAAAAATTGACAAATAGAGGATTTCAGTTAGAAATTTAGTAACATCAAGGGTTTTAGTTATTTTCATTAGTAGATTTTTTGTAAGACGGTCTCACGAATCGTCAACGCAATCCATATTTACAATGATAAGTATTATTTTTTAAAATAAAAAGTAATATTTTTTTTATGAATAGTCCAAATAAGAAATTTTTCTCATAAATTTGACTCATAAGACCGTATCACAAAAGTTTTTGTGTATTTCCATAGGAATTTTAACTACAAAATTAACAAAAAATGGATTTTTAGCCAGGTAATTTACCCATAGTTTCATCCAACGTAGATAGATCCTTGAGTCTATTTCAAACAAAAATAAGTCATAAAACTATATATAATCTAAAAAATAATAACTTGGATGCATTTACCTTTCTATCCCTGAATAGCTATTTTCAATTTATAATATAATGTCAAATAATAAGTTAATAAGTTTGGGAGAACCTGTATTTTTTAAGCAAGCCAAGGCCTTTATATAATTCCACAAATGCCCCTCGTATCATCTTTTCAGCGCATTGTATCTTCTTTCTGTTTATGTACTCTCCTCCTTCCTTCTTAGGGTTGTTCACCACATCCTCCCAAAGCATCGACGTCACGGCGGCTATCGTTCGAGTTGGTGTCGTTGCCGGGATGTCGATCCTCATCCTCATTTTCGGCTTCCCTTTTTTCGACTTTGCTCGTGTGGCCGTGTTTACGAAATTAATGCCATTTTTCTCCAACGTTTCAATGACATCGTCTGTCTGTGAATCGGTTAGGCTAGCACAGTAGTCGCTATGGCTTTCTGATAAAACGATGATGTAAGGAACCGATCGAGAGGTGTGATGCACACTTTGTTTTTGTATTCATAAATATAGCAATCGGTTAAGTTTTTAAATTTCCATTTATTTTAAATGACTTTGTATCTTCTGCTACACTACCAGACGTTTAATTTGTTGCATTCCAAACACTGAGTTTGATATTAAATAAGTATTCTAATTTCTTTTATCACATCCACAAATAATATTTCTGGAAAAAAGAAGCTTTTGTAAAGTACATACTACTTCCTTTCAAATAAAATCTATTAATATTTATTTAAAACTTTATCAAAATTTGGTCAGAGCTCAAAACTTTTATTTACATCGATCCTGAATTTAATCAGAGTTATAAATTGTGCATTTACGATAGAACCATAGTTGGATAATTGAACTCAACCAGGAATGATATCAAGATGTCAACTCAATAGAATAATATAAATCGCTGAGATTGTGCATGAAAAACCCATGTTTGGCTTAGCAATTTCACGAGCCTATTCGACCAAACTCGCTACATAGAATATTAACTCACCAGAAAATTCAGAATTTAGATCAGACGAGTTCGACCGAGAGAAGCGTTTCACGTTTTTCCGGCACCATTCATCGAGAACCCGCTTGAGATCTAGTAATATTTGAAGTTGCTTATTCAAAATCTCTCCCCTTTCAAGAAATTCGCTTTCTCTGGTCTTGTAAAATTGGTTTACTTTGTTAAGCTCGTCATCCAACATCTCAAAGAACATCTTAACCTATAAAATCAGACAACATGCAAAACTCGAGTATTAGACACCACTTTGACAATTAGGTAAGATTCGATTCACGATACAATATTTCATTTGAATGTAAGACGCAAGCTTTGCAGACAAATTTCGTTTTTTACATATTTTTGCACATGAATCTTTTGAAGTGAAATACTTTATTTTTTAATTATTATTCTTGTTTTATATTCAAAATATTCAAATATGTTTTTCTCCAAACAAATTATAGATGTAAAAATTCACGTGAAATAAAGTTATACGAAATTAAATATGTCTATTTTATTAATGACATTACCTCGTCTTCTTGAGAGAAAAGCTGAACAAGCTCAGTTTCGTAGACTTCAACATCCTCCTCCTCTCCGTCTTCTCCTACGCTAATTTTACTTTTCACCTGCAATTCAAACAAAAATAAAATAATGGTATTATTTAATCAGGAGCCACTTGAAATTAATAAGAAAAACAATTGTGGGTGTTTAATTATTTATTAAAACTATAAAATAAAATTCCCATGGTTATTTTACCTACGTACGTATCACGCGCATAGTTTATTTGAATCAAAATCTTTAATTTTGACCCAATAAAAAATTAAATTTTCTTTAAAAAGTAAAATGATATAGGAAAAAAAAACCATTTCAATAAAAAAATTTATTTTTCTTGAAATAAGGAAAAAAATTTATAATGAAAAAGATCAAATACCATTTCCGTAGCCGGCCATCATTGATACGGTGACATATTAATTTATTGCCTTGTTTTCTATTTTAGGTGAAATTTCACTAAACTTTGTAAAACAAGATTCATACGTGTGTCACCGAAGTTCATCTAATACTCACATTTTCTGCCACCTTTTTTCACCAGTACTGCTTACAAAACGAACTATCATATTTGAACAAATTGGATTCCAATACGAAATGTCAAAAACTTTATGAATATTACTTCCAATGATGAACACTAAATCCCCCAACCCAAAATGGTTTACTGTCATCATCAATACATAAAATTATCACTTCATACATATACATACATATATATATGGATGGATAGTGTCTTTTCAATAGTAATTTACCTGGATAATCTGGGGGTCCTCGTCTTTGTTTTTCATCCAGCCGGAGACTTTATTCATCAGAATCCGAACAGGGTCCAAAATGGATGCCCCATAATCATAGTTGATGTGAGGAACATGTCTTGGTTTTCTTGCCAACTTAATCTTCTTGACATGTTTCTTCAATAGCCAATAATTTACAAATGCATCTTTCCATTCTGGGATGAGTTGTGCCTCAAGTTCTTTGGAGAATTTTACCATGTTTTATGAAGAAGAGGATGAGGGGGAGAAAGGAGAGCTTATTGGCATCAAAGTGGGATTTCAGGTATATATATATATATATAGGAGTGGAAAACACATTCACTTATATATATAGGAGTGGAAAACACATTCACGAAAACAATTAGTACTGTTTTAAATTTTTCGGCTCTCTCATTTGATAATGGTCAGACTTGACTATATATTGTCCATTTCCTTTCTTTTCCTTAGTGTGCGGGGGATAAACCTTAGCCTGATGATCTCTCTCATTTTTGGAGGTGATTAATTATCTTTACATAACTGATTCGTAAAGTTTTATAATATCTATTTGAAGGATTAATTTGTTTATCATTTTTGGATTATTTTATTACGTCAAGACTAGATACTAGAGCATATTTTCGGGGATATATATAGTTAGCAAAGCTTGAAAAGAATGGAAACCTATGAAGAATAGCGATCAGGGCTTTCGTATGCTATTTGTCGCAAAAGTCCTACGTATGATTTAAGCTGAGCATTTAATTACATACATACTATACTTGCAGTCATAGGAAAATTTCCTAAAATTTTTTGAAATGTTGAAAGATTGGGAGCTCGGCGAGATATTCGACGTCGTGAAGTGGGGAAACAGCATCTACTTACGCAGCCTCAAATTTATGTGTGATGTGATTAAACTATGAGTTGAAAATTTCTTTACTATTTTTCTATTTTCATCTCAATTTGAGGCACTTTGTGAGCAAATGTGATTTTTCTATTAAAAAAAATATGATAAATTATTATGAAAAATAAAACGGCATACGACAACGGATAAAATCCGTTGTCGTAGCCATTTTAAAACTGTTGTAACTGAGGGTGTTGTTGAAAGTCCGTTCAACGACAACGGTTTTATCTGTTGTGGTAGATCAAATTTGCGACGGATTTTAAAAACCGTCGCAAATAAAAATAGCGACGGGTTTGAATAAAACCGTCGCTAATTCAAAATTAGCGACGGTTACATAAACCGTCGCTAGTTCAAATTAGCGACGGTTAAATTAGCGACGGGTAGCAATGAAATCCATCGCTAATATTAGCGACGGTCAGTAATCAAGATTCCCGTCGCTAATTTATTTCGAAAAATAAAAAAAATACTTTTAATAATTTAATAAATCTAAAAGAAACTAATAATCCAAACTAAAATCGTGTAAAAGAAAAAAATTTTAAGTGTTGTGAAGTAGTAAAATCGTGTAAAAGAGAAAAATTTTAAGTGTTATGAAGTGGTTAGAAAAATTTTACGTGTTGTGTGAAAGTGATAAAATTGTGTAAGAGAGAAAAATTTTAAGTGTTGTGTGAAGTGATAAAATAGTGTTAGAGAGAAAAATTTTAAATGTTATGAAGTAGTGAGAAAAATTTTAAGTGTTGTGTGAAGTGATAAATGGTGTAAAAGAGAAAAATTTTAAGCGTTGTGAAGTGTTGGGGAGGAAAATGGATCGAAAATGGAGATATTTATAGACAGTTTGAGACGGGTTTTGGTTAAACCGTCGCTATTGGCGACGGTAAATGCTAAACCGTCGCATATTTTTATTTGGCAACGGTTCGGTTTTAAACCGTCGCTAAAATTAGTGACGGTATCAAAACAATGTCGCTAAAAACCGTCGCTAAATTTAAAGATGCGACGGGTTTTTTTAAAAACAGTCGCTAAAATTAGCGACGGTTATTTACAAAGTGTCGCTAACTTTAGCGACGGTTGTTGAAAAACCGTCGCTAAATATTGCAATGTTTTCCAAAACCGTTGTTGTTTGTCAAAAAACCACGCTAATCGACAACGGTTTCTTCAAACCGTTGTCGATTGTCTAAAAAAACACGCTAATAGACAACGGTTCTATAATCGTTGTCGTTGACCCTAAAAAAACGCTCAAAGACAGCGGTTCTATAAAACTGTTGTCATTGATCCCAAAAACCGTTGTCTTTGCCCCCCAAAAGACAACGGTTTTCGATAAAACCGTTGTTAAAAAACATACGACAACGGTTTTTGTGAAAAACCGTTGTCGTATGTGTGTTGTTGTATGCAGAATTTCTTGTAGTGTCCGTCCTTGTACATATGCGTATGTAGGAACTACAAAATGATTTTCAATTAAATCCCAAAAACAAAATATTACATTCTTAATTAATCAAATTGAAATAGAATTTTTATTCCAAAGTTATATAAACTTTGTATCTCTATGCCCAACTAACGTGGATTATATGTCTATGAATGGGGAAATTAGATTGAAGTACTTGAGATCACAATCAAGCATTAAAATTCACATACAAGTCTGATAAGCAATGCACGGACGAGAAAAGAGAGTATATAACTAAGGCTATCTTATCCGAAAGAAGTCAGAATACAAGTTAATTAAGGTAAACTATATGTGACCATTCTAATTTCTAGCTAGCTACCATTTCAATTCATTCACATGTATATATACGCAAATTCGGATTGAATGATTTGAGTGGATTTGAAATCCACGTATATCAAATCAGTCGTATACATTTGGCTCAAAACTATAATGAAAATTTTGAAATTCACTCTTCAACCTAGCTAAGTAATCTAAAATCCATGCATTCAAATCCTGTGATTTGAAAACTCTCACAAATCCAATTCCTTCCATACAAACACGGCATTCGAGTATATTAGTTATAATAAAATAATAATNTAATAATAATAATAATAATAATAATAAATATAATGTTTTTAAGTTGTTGATTATATCATTTTTAATATTCTTGAAAAATAAAAGTATATTATATTATGGTAGAATTGAAAGATTATGTACGTATATGAATAACATTCCACGGCTGAGTTCGTGAAAATTCCCTCCCCCTCGCCTCGGATTCCACTAAAATCTCCACAATTGAATAATTCTTATGCTAAAGGAGTCTCAGCAGAGTATATTCCTAATTAAGAAACTGAAAAAGGGTAGGAGGAAGTGGACCCTTTATAAAAGGTTGGTGGATATATTATACCAACAAATAACCAATTTTGCTCTGCTTTATTTATAAAATTGAAGTCCCACTCACCAGATTAATTGATCTTAGGCTGCTAAGATATACTAGCATTGCCTCCAATTTCAAAAATATTTACATCAACTTTTTGTTTTCTTGATGTTAACCAAAGCATTGAAACTCCGACTTACCTTTGAACACGTGAAATTATAGATAGTAATATCGATAAATCGTCGAGATTTATATTTCCTTCAAGGGTTTTATGTACTAAGGTTTATATCTTTGCACTGAAATCTTGGAATTTCATTTTGTTGAAGAGCTAACAAAAGCTACTTGTAAGTTTTATTGATCAATTTAGGTTTCTCTGAAGATTGGCTTTATATATTTTTAAAATTTGGAATCCACCAGAATGCATGCACTCAAATAATTGAGCTTTTTATTATGTGAGGTGACGATCATTTCCATTTGGAGAATTAAATTGTTATTATTTCCTTTCTTCTTTCATTCTCGTTGCAACTCTACTTTTAAATTATACATTAAAATCAGATATTCAGATAAAAGGGGTGGTGTGTTTGTGGGTAATGACCATGATAATTAAAATAACAATATAATGATCACAATATCATATCATTTTAGGACTCTATATCGAAAGATACGAGACTAAGACTGACACCCAACAATCATATATCATGCACATATTAAATGTCTTTCTCTTTTCAAGAGGAAAAATTGTGTTATTGTTTGTGATCAGATTAATTTTTCATTTTTTTTAAAAATTTCTATCTATCTATTTCTTTATTTAAATTAAAACGGGGGAGAAGGGTTTATTTTTAACAAAATTAATCATTTAAAGCCAAGAAATTAATAATCATTTAGACAGTATCGGTAGTAATAAAATACTAGTTACTATGCACACGCGATGCGTGTGTACAATCTTTTTTATTATTATCGATGGACTAAAGTTAAATTTGACAAATTATGAATGACTAAATTGATATTTGATTTGTTGAAATAAAAATAAATAAAAATAAAAGTGTGTGTTGAAATTAAAACAAAAAAAAATGTAATATTAATATCATATAAAGATAAAATTGGAAAAAAAAAAATTGGTGTCCTCTCTAAGTAGTTATTATCATATCTTCACATTTAATATAACAGTATAGATATAATATTCAATTTATAGCAGAAAATCATTACTTTTAAATTTAATGGGTTCTAAAGAACTTGGGACACGTATCTGTCGTCGAATTTAAATGTGCGAATCGACCCAGATGAAAATTATAAAATAGAAATAGTGGTGGATACGTATATTGCCATNCCCTTTTGTGTCATTCCACTATAACATATCGCACCAAATGTCCTTACGTACTAAATGCCCGCGAATAAGGATGTGAATGAATCAAACCGTTTGCGAGCTATTCGAAGCTAGGTTCGATAAAAAGCTCGTTTGAATTTGTTTGTTAATCATATCAAACCAAGCCCAAGCTCGATTTTGAGCTTTAAAATTTAATCAAACCAAGCTCAAGCCTAAGGATATTCGACTCGTGAGCTCGCAAACATGTTCGATAATAGGCTCTCGAGCTCGAGCTCGGCTCGTTTAGGTAGCTCGTAAGCTCGAGCTCGAGTCATTTAGGTGGCTCGTAAGCTTGAGCTTGGTTCATTTGTTGAGTTGACAAATAAAATATTAGTACTAATGTCAAGGAAGGAATTAAATACAAGACATGTTTGAAAAAATGATGAATTCACACCATTTATTCACAATTACATTTTTAATCTTATTTGCATATCATTATACTAAAATGTTCTTTAAAATACAATAAATAAAATAAATTAACATAAATACATCAACTTATTCTTTTTCCCTAAAAATTTACATAACCAAGTCATATACAAGTTGAGTAACTTTACTATTAGTCTATGAAAGTTAATTAAAAATTTTACATGCTAAATTGATATGTCATTTGACATTAATCAATAATTGAAGTTAAATATGTCGAATTCATTTCATAATGATGTGCTATATAATGAATATTCTAGATGTATGATTTTGGAATGTTCAATAATATACTGATTTATGTTTTTTAGCTCTTATTTGTGTCGTTTTGGTTATTTATGAATGAATTTACATTTTTATGTCTGATTTAAAATTAGTTTATAGATATATTTAATTTTGAACAAGCTCGATTCAAACTCAAACTCGGACTTAATTCTATGCTTATCGAGCTGGACAACGAGACGAGCTCAAGTCAGGCTTGTTAAACATGCTAAATAAGCTATTAATGAATCAAGCTTGAGCTTGGCTTGATTAACATGCTAAACGAGCTTTTAACGAGCCGAGCTCGAGCTTTTCTCGAGCTCAGTAATTTCAATACAAACCGAGCTCGAGCCTGATAATAGAAGCTCGAATCGAGCTCGAGCTCGAGCCTCAAACAATCTTAAACAAACCAAGCTCAAGCCTGATACTTTTTAGTTTGGTTTGGATCGTTTACATCCCTACCCGCGAACGGACTAAAAATAAATTAGAGAAAATACAAATTGGTGAATTAAGACTGGAATCGACCGATAAAAATAGCAAAAATAATAAAAATACTTGAAAATTAAATGATAAAAAATATAATTTTTCCATTTTCCCTCGTAATTATTCCCCGACTCCTGCCAAATCTGGCCCAGTCAAAAGTAATTTTTTTTAGCGTTGTAATGAATATTTTTAAGCTAGATTCATGTAAATCGCACATACATGCATGTAATATATTATTGGCGAGAAAAAGAAAAGGTAATCATTAAATTTATCTTACATTTAGTAAATCATTAAATTTATATTAGAATGTGATTAATATTTTATTAATTATTAAAAGGACAAAATGGTAATTTATCATCTTATCCCAAATTTATTCAATTAAATCAAACAAACTATTATTTATCAATCAAATCAAATATCATGTTACTTATTATTTTTTATTTATTTTTATTATTATATCATATTATTTATCTCAATATTATTATTTAATAGTTAACTCCAAATGTTGCATAAATGTTGACGCACTTATTTGTTTCATGGTTGTACGTTTCGATATTAAAATAAAATATATTTGGTTGTAATTGGATTGATGAATTTCAAATGTATTTTAATTTTTTTAGAAAAGTAAGAGTTTGAACTTCAGATATATCATTTACATGTTTATACAGTGTTTCATCTTTCGTATTGATTAGGATGAATTTCAAATTCACCTAATAATTGTTTCATTTGAAATACATTCTATTTTGTTTAGCTCATGTGTAAATAAGATGAGTAGGTCTCTTGTGAGACGGTCTCAAGAATCTTTATCTGTGAGACGGGTCAATCCTACCGATGTTCACAATAAAAAGTAATATTCTTAGCATAAAAAATAATACTTTTTCATGGATGACCCAAATGAGATATACGTCTCACAAACTACGATCCTTGAGACCGTCTCACACAAGTTTTTGTTAAATAAGATAATGATTTAAAATTTGATATATTATTTCGTTGTTAATAATAAAATTATAATCGGAAATCCACAAATTTCAAATTTATCTCACATTCTTAATAAATTTTAAGGTTGACTACTCGATCGGTGAAGATTGGCTAAAATTGGTACAGACACAGTCTGTCCGTAAACCATTATGTATTAATATATAAACTTGAATATTAGAGTTTTGTACAGTCATGAAACCATTAGCGAGAATCTGCAGTGGCTGGATCACGTAAACTTGCATTTTTTATACGGAAGAAGAAGATAACTTCAATAGCATTGCTTGTTTAAATTAAAATCGAGCTTCGTCTTGTAAAATTTTATTTGTTTAATTAATGACATCCAAATCTTTGGAATACAAGATCAGCGAGTAGGTAATGATAGAATCAGTGTTTTAAAAGATGTCGCTTAAGTTCGCGTATTCTATGTTTAGGCGTTAGGCATTCACTCACAAAACCAATTTTTAGAAACGTGATGCATATGAGAGCTGTTAAAAAATCAACCACCTAGATGTCGAGTCGCCGCCAACGCGGCTGAAACTCCGCTTAGCTGGTCACCTAATTTGATATATAAATTTTTTAATTTTTTTTTAAAAAAACTGTTTGGCATATTTGTCAATCAATTTATATCGTATAAAGATTAGTGATATATCATTGATTTTGAGTTTGAATATGATATAGATGAATTATTAGATAAATATGGAGATGAATCAGAAAAAATATATATTTAACAAAAAAGAAAAACCGTCTTGATGGCCACATAATCGTCTAGGCGGTGAATGATCGTTTACCTATCGTCTATAGTTTTTTAGAACACCGGATAGAACATTGTATTTCATGTGTCCAAAACCATAGCACACCTATTCCATATCTCTTCTACGGTAGCTTCGATTCTACATGTGGGGGCACACATGGTTTGGATGGACAAGATTCACACACGTATTTGATTTTTAAATAATTAGTGGACCTCATGTATGTGTAGTTAAATTTAAGCCCTTGATTTTATCATGAGGTAGTGCCCCTACATGTAAAATGGAATGAAACCTCTTGTACTATGAAAACTATCGAATTTCATTATTTAAAATAGAGTTTTGTGGGATAAAAAAGGTCCCACTCTACACTTGTTCTGACATGCATTATACTGTGTTGTTCAACAGATGGTTCCACTTCTACGGTCTTTTTAAATAAATATTATAAATTAAAAAAAAAAAGAAATATAACAGTTATAATATTTATTTAAAAAGTCCCACTTCTACATTCCGACAAAGTTTCCTTGGTCTCATCAAATTAAAACTTGAATATTTCTATAAATTAACAAAATAGAGTTATTATTTGAATTAATTTAATTCTGGGACATAACTGTTTCATATCCCCCAGAATTCCAAAAGCTTCTCATTTCACATTTAACAAGGGATTAAAGTTTTAATTTGTGGATTATAAATAAAAAAATATTTTAATTGTATATTTTATAATAAAAAAATGATTTTTTTTATATAATCTTTGTAAATACTAATTCCGGCTTCCGCCGCCATATATTACTTTTTGCTAGTTGGTATTTAAGTTGTTCCCTTAGAGCATCTCCAAACCAAAATTCTATTTTAAAGCAACTCTACTTTAAAATAGTGCAGTTTCTGCACCAGATACAATATTCAACTCCAACCCATCTATTTCAAATCTTACTCTAAAAAAGAATATTTTCGAAATATTCTTTTTTAATTTTATTTAGTTAATTTTTATCTTATTATTTATTAAATATATATTTTTAAATTTAGTGATATAATTATAATTACATTTTATATTGGATATTTTTAATATTAAATTTTTAATAATTGCGATAATATTACAAAAATGATTAATTTAATTATTTTAAATATATTACTGAAATCTATATTATACGAAATTGAAATATAAATAATTTAAATTGGTGAAATAAAATTAATACATGACATTAAATTAAATAACATATTACAAATACAACTTCAATTATTTGAACAACCATATTCATCCTATAAATGATCAATTAAAGCATTTCGTAATGCATAATGAGCATCTTTGTCTTTTATTTTTTAAATCGAGCTAGAAATTCTCGAAATCTGATATGCTCATTGACAGTCATTTCTAATTATTAAAATAAAAAATAAATATTATCTAATTATTAAAATAATATATAAAATATTATACTATTATTTAATATAAATATTTATAATTAAAAAAAACAAAAAAATTTAAAAAAAAAAAAAGGAAAAGCCCTCTGCGCCAAATTGGCACAGAGCTGGCGCAGAGGGCAATGGAGCTGCGCTCCATTGGAGAAACCCAAGCATCAAGCTTGGGTTGGAGATGCCCTTAACAAGCTGAGTCCAACTTAGGCAATCTCCGGCGTAATTAACGATCCTAGCATTCATTAAGTCGGGATTTTTCTATCTTATAGCTAAAATGTTTATTATCTATGATCATGTGATGAAACTTTATCTTTTGAATCATCAATATATGTCAATTTCAATTAATATATGAGAGACTCGTATGAGAGTTATTCCAAATCTGTTATAATTAACATTACATCTACACAAACTAGCAAACAATAGATTTGGAATCCACATGACATAAATCCATCGAAACAATCAAATAGATTCATTGATTTGAAATTCGTAGAATCAAATCCTTCCATTCAAGCCCAAATATACAATAATTTAAAATTCTGACATGAATTGACATTTACAATAGAAAAATATTTTAATCTGAAAATATAACCAAGCTTACATGATATATATTTCGGAAGAAAAAAACTAAAAAAAATATGTATAGACAAACGTAGCTTGCGTCTGAAATAGTTAGTCCCATTAATTTATCCCAATGGAAATAAGACCGCACGTTTCTTTGACTTGTCACCTTTAATAAAGATTTCCCCACTTCAGTAAAATAATATGAGAGGATGAAAATGTAAGAGACATAAACATTACGATTAGGTCGGTCTCATGAATCTTTATCTGTAAGACGAGTCAACTTTACCAATATTCACAATAAAAAATAATACTCTTAGCATAAAAAGTAATACTTTTTCATGGATGACCCAAATAAGAGATCCGTCTCACAAAATACGACCCGTGAGACCGTCTCACACAAGTTTTTTCCAAACATTATATACAACTTTTTTTTTTTTTTGAAACTTATACAACTTTTTTTTAATATCTATCGATTGATGCAAGATACGTGATCATCCCGCTTGGCTTACTAGTAGCATAATGGAATGGCTGCATCTTCCAAGATAATTTTTAAGACATTAATTTATATGAGATCTACGATCAGCCAGAGTTCTTGCTATAATGATATATTCGAAGCTCCAAATTTTCTGAAAACCAACTCAAAATTATATCGAACCAACTCGGCACGCTCTGATACTTGTTACTTTTGTAGGTACTTACAATTTATTGATGGAAACTATAAATCCATTGTATCGCACAAAATTGACAACAAACATGAGACAAAGTGGGAAAGGTAACAAAGAACAAATATGCCAATTTTACGGAGAAAAAGTGGGGTCCGATTTTGGCAATTATTAGAGCAGCCCTTTCCGAATTACGACAGCCATCATAGTATATTTGGAAAATTTAAAAAGCCCATTTGATATATTGGTGGGTACTATTTTTTGTGTTTGTTGGACTAATAGTGAACCCAACAATAAATGTTTTTTTAAACAAAAAATGGCGTATAACTTCCCAAAAAGAATCAAAATTTCTCAGTTTTCTGGATTTTTTTTTTCAATTTTCAACTTAATACCTGTTGAATTTTTGGACTACAGCTTGAAAATTTGGACAATATAAAGATCGAAATACATCGGAAATAATAAATAATTAAAGGAGAAAGACTGAGTGGGAGGCATAGAGATGCGTTATTAGTGTATATTAAGGTGTATATATATATATTAGAGAAAAGTTAAGGCCACTAGGTGTAGTTTTTGTGGTGGAACTATGACTCTTTGATAGGAACCCTTAAGCCACTTTCCTCGACTAAATTTACCCAAGTCTAGATCGGACGATCCGAATTCGATCGGCGATTGGTACTTAGATGCATCCGAACCTAGCGAATGTGTCATTTTATTGTGTAAGAGGTTTTTTAGATGGGTAAAGGGTTTTGTTATAACTAGATCTTGAATTTGATATTTCGTTTCAAACATGATATTTGATGTCAAATGATCTATAAGTCATCAACATGTAATAATTAGGTACCTATATTACAACTTCTATACACCCCTTGCCTGCTTTTAATTAATATGGTCTTAAATTTTACACTGTTATTTGGTTTTCGACCGATCCTCGGTTGACAACTAATAGTATGAGTTGAGGTAAAGAAAATCTTTTTTCAGCAAGACGAATTTGCTCGTATGAATGTGTTATATGGAATGACAATCGTTTCCAAGATACAACAACTCCAATCCAGAAATATAGCACTACAAGTTCTAGAAGTTAGCGAACAATGATATGTCTGAACTTTCAAGTTTTGGAGGAAAAAGAATGCAACAAAATGTATGCGAAGAAGAAGTCTTGAATGCTCGGCAGAGTGATATATATAGAGTGAGTCATCGGTATCACACAAAGTACGCACCCTTCGGTAATAAGCCACGGGATGCACGCACAAGCCTGGGGACTCACGGTTCTGCACCAAAAGATAGTAATAAGAGACGCACTGGTTCGGACTGGAGCACTGACTGGAGGATGCAAACATTAGACGCACTGTTTCGAAAATAAAAATTATTTTTTAAATAAACTTTGTCCAAAAAGATTAATATAGTCATCGAGACCCAGCCTATCATCGTATTTTTCCTTCTAGAAACTTCTGGTGCCCTTTGGGACCCAAACTCTTAGCTCAAACTTGGAGCTAATAAAAAAGACTATACTTTACTCATTTCTCAATGTGAGACAACTCTCATTTTTCCTTTCATTTACTACTCACCACTTATCTAACATACACTAGATTTTAAAAAATAATATGTTTTCCTTTTAAAAAAAAAGAAAAAGATTATTCGATAGGTCCATTAGTGCCAATTTTCCTCAAAACCTACCTTCACGCATTAATATAACTCGTGCTAAATAATTAAGGAAATTTGTTTATATATATATATATATATATAATGGGTGCTTGCGTTGCTATATTTGGTCTATAAATGAACCAATAATTTCAAGAACAAAAGTTGAAGCCATCATAAAATTAGGTACGTAAAGATCCATTGACACTTTACTAGTACTAGTAGTGGCACATATTTACATGACATTATATTAATTTTTTGATTTAATTCTTACATATTGTTTTCCCTAAATATGATTATAGTGCTCCATTATCATATATAAAACTCAATATTTCAAAGTGACTATATCTTATTGTGCAACAAATTGACCCCAAACATTAACTTTTAAATTATTTGAGCCGACACTTTGTATAGATCAGCACTGATCAATTAGCAAATTATATGTTAATTAATTATTAAAATAATTATTCAGTCATATTTTCGATCTCCGGAATTGGTTATGATATATTTAACTACTAATTAAGACAAATTAAGTTGAACTATGTTTCTTCACTTCATTCAAAATCTTGCATTAACTAAAAACTGGTATTAATATTCATAAATTTTTATATAAATAATGTAATTGAATAAGATGATATGAAAACCTATAAATAAAGAGAATAATGTGTTTACCAATTTTTTTTAAAAATATATAAATTGGATAAAATTAATTAACAATAGCCAACATCACTAAACTAAATTATTTTGTAAAGTATTGATTTAGAAAAACAATTATTTACGATCACCCATTTGTAAAGCTACAAGGAAACGTAATAGACAAGTCTTACTAAATTTAAGTGGGCTGTATTTCTTGGGCTCGCTTGGTGGAAAGATGGTCTTGGGCTGATCTTTTTTGTTTGGTTTGTGTGTGCGAATAATTCATTTTCGTCTTTGAGTTCTAATCCATACTTCAAAGTTCAAATTCATCCCCTTATTTTTTTTCGATTCAATTGTTTAGGCAATTCTCATAATATTCTCCACGATTAATTTCATGTTTTGTGTTATTTGACTAAAGTATCTTTATTAACTTAGTTTTTGTAAAACGAAAATCAAATTTTATTCAAATCCTAAAGTCAAAAGATTATTAAAAAAAAACCATTTAATATGAGTAAAAAACGTCGACGATATTTATGATTTTGGTAACATAGGATCTCTTGTGCAACGTTTTCACGTATCTATATTCGTAAGATGAGTCAATGCAGTCTATACCTATAGTTAAATTAATATTTTAGATATCAAAATAAATATTTTTCAATCAAATCGGCATATATTACATAATATACTTTTAATATAAAAAGTCATATTTTTAACTCAAATCAGTATATATTATAAAAAAAAATTCATAACATAACTAAATATATTTTTGCTGTAAAAAACAATATTTTTACTGTAAAAAACAATATTTTTAATGAGTAGAATACATTTACTCAAATCAACATATATTACACAATTTTTTTCATAACATAAATAAAAAAATGATATTTTTGCAGTGAAAAATAATATATATGATATTAATATTGATGTTTTTCATGGGACAAGATGGATTGATAATTCGTCTCATAAAAATAACCTGGATCGAGGCGTTTGTCAAATATGTCATATGGGCAGTCGTATATTTGTCATGTTTCCGCATTTCAAGAATTCATGAATCAAACTGTACTATATACTAAATTAAAAGAGTTTTTTTTTTAAAAACACTAAATTAATATAATTAAACTAATAACATTGTATGAAATATGTTTTATGAAAAAGATTTTCTAATAAAACTAGAGATGATATTTAATGATACACCAATATTTATCTTAATTTATATATGAGATTGCAGGTAAAAATAGGTAGATTCGATGTTATTTTTAAATAATATCTCAAGATAGAAGATTTCATTAACAAAAATATGCACATAAATTTTTTTCATGTGATTCAATATAATTATAAATGTAGTTAATCAGCTGCATTACTCTATATTAATTTGTCTTTTATTATTAACCCTTCATCTTTTGTTTGGATGAACAGTAAATTTTCGTCATAGTTGAGTGAACGGTGAATTTCCGTTTATCGTAAAAAAATGTACAAAAATAAATTTAATATGTTTATATGAAGGTTTTAATAAAAAGTTTCAAGCTAAAAATTCCGAATTGATCATTAAATATAATTTTAAAGTTGCCATTTATAATCATCATCCAATAAAAATTCCATCAATTTCATATTATACGTTGGTAGGTAAGTACAGGTGGAAACGGTACGCGCGTCAATCATCTTCCTGATTCTGCTCGTATTCAACCGCGGAACCCCAGGTAAGATTTTTCGGACGAATCACTGCGAAAATTAAGTCACTCGAATTCCATAATTTATTTATAGTGTGAATTTTTATTTTTATTTTTTTAATTTTCCTCGAAAGTTGTTTAAAGCCCTAGTTTTATGACTTTTTTTTCTATGATGGGATCGATTCATTTGGGATTCTTTCCTGATATTTCTTAGGTTCGTTTACCATGTGTTCCTTGGAAAAAGGATCATCTTTTAGTTCCTTTGATTTATTTTTTTTTCAATCTGGAGTTAAATAAAACTTGTTATACGAATGTTCATATTTTCCCTTGAACTAATCTTTTTGGCAGGTGATGGACGAAGAGAATGGGCCGTTTAATGACACCCTCGTTGTTGGTTCACAAGTAAATATCGAAGTTGAGAGCTTAAATCGACGTGTGGATGAAATTTGTGTGGAAGTTGATGAGGTAAGAATTCTTGGAACATAATGTTTTAATTGTTGCTTACTATTTACTGAAATATCAGTATTTAATCGTGCTATGCTGTTTTTAAGGTGTACGGGAATTACTTCTTTTTTCTCCGAATTGTTGTTGAATTGATTATTTATTTTAAATTAATCAATTGTAATCTTCACATGTTGCATTCTACAATTTTTGTTTTAAGACCATCATTGTTCTGCTTGCGTTCTTGGGCATTTGTTTTTATATCAACAATGCGTAATAATTTTTTTTTGGAAATCTAGAAGTATTTTTTATCGTCCGGAGGTGATTTTGATAGCTGTAGTTGCAATTTTTAAGTAGTACTTATTTTTATTTACAGCTAGAGCAAAAACTGAATGACGTCGAACAATTTTACTCTGCTTCAAATACCAAGCAGTCGAACACGCCAAGAGGTAACTCCCTTGTGAAGGAAAAAGATAGAGAGAAGTCGTTAGGGAACTTCAAGAAGAGGCAACAAGATGCAGCTAATAGGGAAGCAGCTGCCGCAAAGAGAATGCAAGAGCTTATGCGCCAGTTAGGAACTATAATTCGCCAGGTAACGTAAATACTTTGTATTTGTACCCTAGGACACTTAAAAGAACTGGATCAATTTCTCTTGGTCGGAGACAGCTGGCTTGTCTCCAGAACACACTTTGGTTTTTGTTGTTATTTCTTCATGTCCTAAATTTGGAGGGAAAAATTTAGACAAGTGCAGTGAAGCAACGTTTTTCTAGTGAAAGTTGGAGGAAGAATGAAAATGAAAAGATGAAATAAAATAAAGGTGGAACAGTTGTTGGGACGGTGTTTTAAAGATTGGTATCGGAAAAGATTGTTAAACAAAACATAAAGAAAAGGAGACATTATTATGGCAAGGAGAAAGAAATGGGAGGATAGGTGGATGCAACAATTAAGTCCAAAGGAGAAAAAAAATGAATGAGTGAGAAACTGGTGCAGAGTTGCTTAATAATCACAATTGTATGCTTCTCGGTATGGTCAGAATTGCATTAAAATGAAAGAGCGAAGGACCAAATATTTTTGAATCTGAGCAGTCATTATAGAATATTATTGAGAAATAGGGATCCCCGTTATTCAAAAATTTGCTCTATGTTCCATTACATTGTTGCTGTAGACCATGATTTTCTTAGAGGAGAAATTTAATACATTTATTAACTATTTTGTTATTCTTTAGTCAAGTTTTAAAGAACGAATCATGATTTTATCGCTCTTGTTGTTGCACCAGTTCCCGCTTATTGATTAGGTATATTTGTTAGATTTCCCATGTCTAGTCCAGCATCTATTTGAGCACTCAATTGAGTGAAAAATCACTTTGTAAGTTTCGCATTTTTCAGTGTCCTTGGATTGACATTGGTTAAATAATGAAAAACTGCATTCGAGGTCAGCATTGCCATTGATTTTTTCCGATAATCATCATTGATCATTTTTCGTGTATCGTGCAAGAAAATTTATTCTCAGGCATGTAAAGTGATTTTAGAAAGGCTGAAGTTTAAAACGTAACGCATTTACCTAAATTTTGATGTCTTTAATTTCACATTCTCATACTCCATTATTTTTGATTTGTTTGTTTCCATGTTAGTTTTTTTATCAGAGTTACATGTAGAATTTGTCCTCATTTTTCCATAGAGCTTACCCTTCTTCCCTTTCGCTTTTAATTGGCAAAACATCTGCTATTATTTCTTCTACTTTCTAAGAGTATATTCAGGAAATAGAAATTCAAATAAAACAGTTCATATTTCCTTGACTTTGAAGTCTGCTCAAGATTTTGCTTCATGTTAAGTAATTCAATTGTTATAAATCTATTTTCAATTGAATGGCTTCACAGATAACTCAGCATAAATGGGCAGGACCGTTTATGCAGCCTGTGGATGTGGTAGGTCTTGGTCTACACGACTACTATCAGGTAAAACTGTGTTATTCTTTTAGTTTTCTTTCTGCACATTGTGTTACATTGACCGTCCACAGATAATGTCACTCTCTCCCTACCCCTATCCTTGTGCACACTCTCAGAGTTACGCTTATGTCAAATGTCCTGGAAGTTTCACTAAGAATAATTTAACTTCTTATAAATAAGCTCCTAGTGATTAAAGATTTTTGGCGCTTTTGAGGAACTTTATTTTGTATCACGCTGCTGTTTTATTTGAATGATACTAGTTACATGTTCTTGTAAGATATGCTTTTAGTGAGGTTGTTTAATTTTGCGTGCTAAAAAACAAGTAGCAAGAGACTTCTTAGATATTAACAAATAAATCGTGATCTTCTTACAGTTCTCGAAATAGCTGTAAGATTTTTACCTCTTATTTTAACAGTATATAAGTGCATTGTTAGAAACCAAAATGAATCTTCTCAGCTGTGTAAAATCTTATTATGAGTTTCTAGAAGCTTCTAACTTAACAAGAGACCCTTGCCGTTCATTGAACCCCATAGATGAACTTGAATTTGCGAACATGGAGTTTTTCTATCAAATTGAAAAAGTTATAGCACAGAATATACATTTACTGATTGCCATTTAAATCCTATAACTACCTCTATGAAAAAGAATAATGTGATTCTGCGATTCTTATTTGTACTTTCACTTTGTACTGGGGCTATTTTGAACTCGGATCAACATGCCTATACTCACGTGATTCAGCATATAGGCTTTCCAGTCTTGTGAGTTCTAATAACTTTTGTGTTGATTTTCTTGCTTCAGTGTGTTAGTTACAACACTCGGCCTTTTTTTCCCTTATTTTGTTGTTCGAAGCTGTATTAGGTCATTGAGAAGCCGATGGACTTCAGTACTATCAAAAGCAAAATGGAGGCCAAGGATGGCACTGGATATAAAAATGTTCGAGAGCTAAGTGCAGATGTAAGGTTGATATTTAAGAACGCAATTAAATATAACGAGGAAAGGGATGATGTCCACGTCATGGCAAAAACTTTGTTAGACAAGTTTGAGACCAAATGGCTGCTACTTTTGCCAAAGGTTGATGAAGAGGTAGTAGTTTGTTTTGTCATTTGTTGCATGAGCTCTATGCATTGCATCCTAAATAACATAACCTTTGTTTTTTGTAACCTTAACATTAAAGAAATTTGATATCTAGAACATTATCTTTTTCATGTGATGAGGGACATTTGGATGCTAATTTCATGCTAAGTTATACAATTCATTTCAGAATATTATTTCATTTCGGAGCTATCTAATTATAGGAAAAAAGACTAAAAGAAGAAGAAGCAGATTTGCAACTGGATATACAGTTTGCCCAAGAGGCTGCGCATGCCAAAATGGCAAGACATTTATGCTTCAAAGTAAGTTGGCAGAAATCGCAATTCGTAATAGGAAACAAGTACTTTCTCTCATCTCCACAAAAGTAAAATAATGATTTGGTGTGCTAGATTCTAGCTTATTATTGTCCTGTCCTTGATGTTGTTCTATGTAAGACAGCCAATAAAATGCTCTGAATGAGTTGTATTAATCTTTCCAGTTGGACAAGATCGACATGCATCTGGAAGAACTCAGAGACACGGTACTACAGAAGTGCAGGTATGTTCCTCGTGAAGATAGAGAACTTGATTGTTCGATTGATTGTTCATCTGGGTATGCAGGATTTTCTTGATTCGTTTATTTTGTTTTTGAACAGCGTTACTGTAGCGCCCTTACCCGAGCCACTACTAAACAGACTAATAACCATGCAACATTAAAACTTAATAACAACAATTAAACAGCGGAAACCAAATACTTAATCATCTTACAACCCAAATTAAAACAGAGCAAACAACAACAGTCTTAAACATTAATACAACCATATCGAAACATAATTCTAAACAATAAAACGATTAACCGCATAAAACCTCCACTGGATCACCACCGAAAACTCAACTGCTCTAGCCACTGCCCTGGTCGTCCGAATCGTCCAACCTAAGACCTGCCCCGTGGAATGGGGTGCCCAAGATGAAAACAAGGACGTGAGCGACAATCGCCCAATACGAGAATGTACGAGTATACAAACTGATATGATGCATGCGAAATGCAATATGCTCGGATATCAAGGATCAAGACAAGAATCTCATGCTCAGTCTAGAGGCGCCTGAGTGTGTAGTCTCTGATCTGCCCTAGGCATGTTTTGGCTTCCACACTCATCATCAAGACGTGGACCTACAATGTCCAGGTCATCAGAGCCCGCAGGTCCCGTCGGACACTGTAGCTCTCGATGCCCCATCGTCCACAATACAGAATAGGGCTGAGCGGCCCCAACAAACGAGGTATATCTCAAAAGATATCAGGCTCAACATGATATGTCATGCATAATATGCCAAAGCAGTAAAACATGTATAATGCAACACATAAATATGCAGCATATAAGTGTGTATACTACGCTTGGATATCTCAGTCAGTACATCACGTACCTCACTAAAACAATCTGACAGAAAGCTCTTAACCTAGACAATACCAACAATATGAAATCACTATCAAACCAGATTCTGAATTACCAAACATGCTATAAAGTTCTTCCTAAAGGCTTTAGGATTATACCTGCGTCCGTCGTCAGCCCGCTGATGATGTCTCGATCTCAGTTCACCGACCCNATTTAAAATTCGGTGGATCCAACAGATTAATCCCAAATTATCAATTCGTTAATAATACTTAATTAACAACTCTTTAATTATCTCTTAATTAATACTTCATTCAAAATACGAATTCGGGTCATTACAGTTACTTTATAATTTGGAAAAAATCTCTAAAATGGGTAAGAATGGACTAAATGAAATGTTGGTGATTGCAGAAAAATATCAACAGAAGAGAAGAAAAGACTAGGGAGTGCAATTGCTCGATTATCTCCTGAGGACATCAATAAGGCTCTCGAAATTATTGCCCAGAACGATCCCAACTTCCAAGCAATTGGGGAAACTGTGGAAGTCGACATTGACACTCAGGTTTTTCAGAAAACTCTTGAATCATTTTCATGATCCTATAAGTCAGTCCCATTTCATTTCCTAAGATGCACAAGTTTTTGAACGTATTATATTTTTTCCCATGTGCAGAGTGAATTGACGTTATGGAAGTTGAAGTTGTTTGTGAAAGATAAGCTGCATACACAACCAAAGAGTTCACCAAGCACTGGAGTGAAAAATGAGATAAAAAATGAGAATAATCCGAACGGTAACAAGAGAAAACGTGAGATTTGTTGTGCACTTGCCAAGAATACTTCACAGAAAAAGAGCAAAAAACTCCCGGACTGAGATTACCTTGCGACTTTCCTTTGCCTTATTTGAAGTATTCTGCAAATGTACAGGTCTTTGAAAATAAGTCTACAACTAGTCTTGATCATGATTCTTCTAGAGAAAAGCTGTGTGTATAGAGTAACATTCATGTTTTTTGTGTGTTTATATTTTAGGGGTGTTGACGTATTCAAGGGATCTAATGGAGCATCTATGAAATTCATTATTTTTTTAGCCATATTGATTTGCCTCTGGTGTGCAAAACTCTGAATGTATTTGTTTAATCCACAAAGTAAGGCTTTTGCATTCAAATTATTTCAACAAAGTGTGAAAACGTAAAGGATTTTCACGTATTGATTCCATGTTACACGTTGCTTTGTCATGTAATTATGATTTATTCTAGAATAATGCTAAATATACAACGAATATATCATACAACGATATTTACAACAATTATGTTATAAGATTTTGTTATTGTGTAATAAAATTTTGTATTGAATTCATCTTAAAATTTTGATAAATGAAATTTTTTGTTTTTTAAAAAAATATTGTACAAATTTGATTATACATAAAATGGAGAATTTTTTTTAACTATCAGCGTATCGTAGTTTGGCAAAATTTAGGTAGTCAAAATGCAAAATGTCCAAATATTCCACTTTTGAGGTGCAAATTGCGTTGCTTTAATTGAGAAACCTGATTGAGGGTGTGGGGTCTGAGAAGTAAATTACTCTGCACATGTCAATTTCTTTCCTTGACAAAATCAACATGTAATAATGCTGGAAGTTTTCAGTAATTGATTGCCACTTATTGAAAACTAGGGGAAAAAAAAACACTAGCTTCCTTGTCTGAGTTAGTCTATGGTTATGATTCTCTTCGTTTCTTAATATTGCTAAATTTTGTGGGTCTTCTCTCACGTTAATGGAATTTGACATCATTCAAGAATGCATAAGATATAAAAATCTCATTGTCCTTGAGTGACTCTATATTATTATACTTGAAGTTTAAAATATCCATGTAATTTAGTTTAATAGATTCATTAGAGCAACCGAATTCAAAATAAAATATATAGGCACCAAATCTTTATAAATTTAAATATGTAAATAAAGAAAAAAGTAACGCAAAAATAATTGCCTTGATAATAATAGTGTCTGACGAAAATATACTATAAATATTATTAAGGGGGGGAAATTAAATTATAAACCTAATGCAATATTTATGCCTTTCGTTTGCATTTCATCTAATGCATGCAAAAGAACCCATGCAAGTCTACAGTGTAATGACAGTACTGCGTACGTAATCCAATATGAATGTGCCTTTTGACTCCAAATCCTTTTTCTCACTGCCAAAAACTCAAGATTGTTGTAGCTTCATAGTATATCATCCAACAACACATATATAAAACAATATTTGTGAGATTTTTCTATGTTTCATAGAAGTTTTTGAAATTTTAGCATTGATATATATCGATACATCAATAATGTTATGATCAAACGTTTATCATCAGACCAAAAATTATGACTGTAAGTCAATACACAATTAAATTTCTTTATAGTCGTGACAGTGCCTAGTGCAACTAATTGAGTGCTTACTGGTCAGACTGTTATGTCCATGAGTTCGGAGGAGTGTGTTGTGTTATATCCTTTAAAGATTATGTCTCCAACAGAAATGATATTACCCGTTAAAATCTAGAATAATTCTTTTACGGCTCATTTATCCACCCAGATCAAACGGTGTCAATATTAATCTAACTCATAAACGCTTAATCCAACTACATATATTTTTGTTACTCATATGATTTTATCCAGACATCTTGATATATAATTACTCCATCTAACATAGACTTAGACCACGAATCATAAAATGACAAATTAACATAAAAATTAGTTTTTGTTAAACATTCAAACCACACTAGCTAGAAACGCAAGATTGAACTGCGAATACAGCAACTGGAATTAAAAAAAAAGAAGGAAATTAAGACATTAAAAGATCAAGTTTTGAATGAAATGTCTAACTACGTGCGGCACCACGCCATAACCTGAACGTGTACAAGCAACACCCTACATCTGAATCCACCGCCCTAATTGAGTGGGATTCACTATTCCAGGTATGTGGATCCCATCGCTCTTCAGCAAGCTCGCCACCTCAGCATATCCATGCGGCTTCGTTTGTCCTCTGCTCTCAGCTTCGGTTGCAGGCTCGGCCCGGTTCTGAACCTGCTTGTTCTTGTTAAGTGGAAAGGCCTCGGATCGAGCAGGGTCAAACTTCTCCCCAAGCAACGTCCCTTTGGTCAGGAACTCGTAGGCCATGTAACCGGCTAGGAGTCGGTTAGAAGGAAGAGGTTTCTGCTCGGCCCCTTTAAACGACGTCGAAGCAGGACTAACGGCCGTTTGTCGAGGCAACGGTTTCAGAGACGTGGAACCGTGAGGTGACTCCATCTCTTTCCGCTTGCGCGACGCGCCAGGCGCCAGGGGTCTGCGCACGTCGTAGCTCATTCTGACCGTCGGTTTCAAACGAGAGAAGGACAAGATAGAGCCACGTCAGCAATATTCTCAAAGGGCTAAAAAGTCAATTCGGAGGTTATTAAATAAGGTAAAATCTTTAAAAAAAATTAGAAATATAAAAAGGAAAGATAAAGATGTAAGTTTAGGATATAGAAAAAGACAATACAAATATAAAAAGCATTTATCTCATTTAAAACAAATCCAAAGAAAACAACATATAATTATATCATATAATTTATAGATCAAAACTCAAGGGTAATTACGGATTTAGCAGTGGGAAATATGGGATTATTAGGAATCTGAAAATCTGGGCCGGATACGGTGAATCTACGGCGGAGGATGACGGAGGGAGAGACGGCTCCGCCGTGTGCGGTGTTGAGAAATGAATCGGAGGAGGTGGGGGCGATATAATCGAGAAAAAAATTGAGGAATAAAATAAAGAGAGAAATGGAAGGAAAGGGAGAAGTGTGTGCGCCGAGTGAATTCTTCTTTTATATAGTAACCACTGGGTGTCTAACGTTGCCCCTCTAAATTGAAAGATTTTGCTAAAATGCCACTCAACTCAAATGATAAAAGTAGACGAAAACTAAACGTGGATAACATATATAATTCAATCAATAAATAAGGGCGATTGAGTAATTTCATTTACCCCCTCTAGCTTTCTTTCGACGTTCAATAATATAATAATATAATAATATAATAATAAAAAGTGGGTCTGTTTATATATTATGTATAAAAAAATAGAAGTAAATTGAATCAAATAATATATAGTTTATTTGATTAGAAGGATTAAAACATCAAATATTGTTAAGTCAAAATTTTTAAATGATGAACTTGATATATTTTAATGTTAATAATATAGAGTATATAGGTCTCTTGTGAGACGATCTCACGAATCTTTATCTGTAAGACGGGTCAACCCTACAGATATTCACAATAAAAATTAATACTCTTAGCATAAAAAATAACATTTTTCCATAGATGACACGAATAAGAGATTCGTCTCACAAAATACGACATGTGAGACCGTCTCACACAAGTTTTTGTCAATAACATGTGAGCTACTTTATTTTTATTTTTTAAAATTTTATAATTTGGATAATTTAGCGTCAGAGATAAAGATGTCAACTTTATATATTAGAGATAGTATTTCTTCAAATTACTATTATGCCCTTAGAATTAAAATAATAATAATAATAAATATTTAATATGACACACTATTTCCATTAGGATTGTGACATGCATAAATTAGGGCCATCACAAATCGAAATAAGTGGTACATTTTTGACCCGCAATGGTATAATAGATATTTATTTAATCAAATTTTTCCTATAAAATATAATATAAATTGTATTTCAAGAAGTATAATTCATTTAGACTTGATCACGGAAATTTTTGGGTTTCTTTGCACCTGTGTAGGGGTGAGTTGACATAGAAATCTTTTCTCACATTAAACAAAAATTTCCACACCCTATCCCACCCCCCAAATTGTACTTTTTTTAAAAAAAAAGTCAGAGTTTTTTCCAAGATTTTTTTAAAATGAAATTTGTTATATTTTGAGCATAATCTGGAATTTTAAAAGAAAAAATAAAAATGAAACAAGATTATTCTTGAAATGTTTTCGTGAATAATTATTGGTTATTTGCCATTAATAAAAGATACAATATTCTTCATAATTAATGGCTGACATCTTCAAAAATATGCTTGGAACATGAACATTTGCATATCTTGTTACACTAAAAAAACATATATCATATTTTGGCAATATGTTTTGAACAGCTGAATGTTATATCTGATTGCGTTTAAATGGAAAGTGGGTGAAAATTACAGCAAGTTTTTAATGACATATGGCAATCTATAGAATGCAATGCAAGTGCTTTGTTTCTTCAATCTTGTGTCTGTTTCTTTGTGCATAGAATGGGATTTTAAGGAAAGTGAAGGAAGTTTAGATACAAATACAACTACGTCTAAGAAATATGAAAACGAAGGTAAGGAAAGTTATCGTTATATCCTTGTCTTTGCATAACAACACAAGAAAGTACGTAAATTCTTTTCAAATTCAAGGTTCATCTGATCCCAAAAGAGTGTGTGGAAATTTCAATTTCCTTTTATTTATATTGAGCCCCTCCTTTTTGCTAATTGGAAGGTTCTTTTCAAGAAATGATTAGCAGCTGGATCGTTCCTATAGCAAAGTACCCTCAATATCGTATTGGGATCGGACCTATTCCATCGTCCTGTGGTTGGCGGCATCGGCAGCTTCTGTCGATCACTCACAACTCCAATCCCACTGGTTTCACGGGCCACAGTGCTGAAATCTTCCACTAATTGCTCAGTAGACAGCCCCATTAATGCCACCACCCCTTCCACTATCTGTGACTCCTTTTCGACCATATCCTCGTCAATCAAACCTTCTCCACACGTACAAAAAACCCGTTTAAGGCTGTGTAAATCTTCCTCAATCATGGGATGATCTGTCCTAGAAAAAGTTCGGGAGCTGCCGCCAGCTAACAAAACCGTAAGGTAAACCTCAAAAGAAGCTTTCATTACTTCTTTTAAAGCTAGCGCTTGAGCACGATCGGTAATCATTGCACACATAAGGGTAAGATTCTGCTTTAGAATTCTTAACGCTGGCTTAATACGAGCATTTGTAACATCACCAACGTATAGGCTTCTGTAGAAAAAGGAATTTGAATCCAAGAAAATTAGACGGTAGGCAGCGACTTCTAGCACATGCTGAGAGGCTACTTGTATGGCAGATCGATTGTGTTCGAAATAGGAACTGCCTGGCGGTCTTCTATTGCCAAATCGGCTGTTTGGTGAAGGAGTGATCTTTGGTGAGAGACACAAGGATTTCTCGAGCGACTGAAGCTGTGAGAGAAGGTAATGTAAGGTATTAAGACGGATGTAAAGGCGTTGTGTTCCACGGCTTGTGGAAGGGCGTGGATTATGTCCTTCATTGAACAAACCGTCGTTCGGATCATCAACTCCAACACTGCATGCTGCTCTTTTCCACAGTTTTCGGAACTTCGAGTCCAGGTTGCATCGTGTTAATGGAGGAAGCGTAGGGATATAACTCTGTTTTGATCCTGAAAACACGAGAAAGGATTTATATATGTAACTTAATTACAAAGATTATAGGTTAGTCAACCGAAATTCATGCAAGAGGTGCAACTTTATTACCACATGATGCAGCAAACGTTATGTAATCTCGGAAGAGATGCTCTAAACCTTCAACAAGGTCACAAACTAGATTCTGCGACACATTCACTGGTATTTGAAAGAAATTGTTCACAACTTCCCTGGCAAAGCTGATTAGATCCACGACGGAATGAGCATACGGCTCAGTTTTGGACATGGGATTCCATGTCTGCAATGCAAAATAAATAATAACATGTTCAAGATTTTTTAGCACTATTTTATCATATATTAAGTTCATCATTCCAGTGAGCTTACTTCTGTTTCTTTTGCTCTTTGGAGATGCTCCTTTCCTGTCTTTAACCTTTCTTGAATCCACTGTTTCAACAGTTTAACTATAATAGAATCAACTTCAAACGGGACCATTTCTCTTACAATTGCTTTGCCTCCATCTTCACATTCAACTGAGTCCTCAACCGCCATTTGCACCAAGGCTTTCTCAAGTTTCCCAGCCCTTTGCAGTACCAACACAGTTTCGTTCTTGAATGAGGATGCATCCGTTAAGTATTGCTTTAGCAACGTTCCGTAGCAAGTATGCAGGGTCACAGCAGCAACTCCTGCAGCAATAGGATGCCATTTCTTGAGCACATCACTAAAGATATCCTTTTCTTTCCAAGCCAATTCTTCAGTTTCACTAGCCAGTTTAGTTAGCATCCCACCATCTTTATCTTCTAGATTCCTTCCATTTACGAGCATCTGTTCATGGATGACATAATTAAATGGTATCATCATCAAACGAAGAACCACACATTTTTAGTAAACTTCAAGAAATATAAGATTCAACAAACCTTGGCAAATGCATTCTTCAATGATGAACGGATATAACAGTCAACCCTATTCCCCGTGGATTCATCAGCCACTTCTCCTTCCTTCTCTTGAGCCACAGAAACATAACAGGGAATATCTTCTTCCAATATCTTCGTCGCTGAAAAAACTAAAGGAAGAATGCTTTCCATTACACCAATATTTTCCCTGTCGAAACACACGTGGTAATCCAACAATCTCTTTTCAGACCATTTCTTGATTGCAGTCAAAACATTTGCCAACATCTGCACATAAACCGGATCTCTATCCACCCGTTTAGCATCAATGGCTACTTCAGTTAACATGGCTAATGACGCGCCAAGAAGATCCTGTTCCACCTGCCCAGTTGCAACATACTGCTGGAAAAGCACCCAAGTGAAACACAGATTATGAACTGATCGGTTGATCCCTAAAGTAGACCATGCTTTCTTCATCAGCTCAAGTAATTCATCAACTTCATCGAGCACCATTGTCTCCTCTTTTAAATCGAAAACCGAGCTGAGAAGGGCTTTATAGATTTGAACATTGAGTGGGTATCCGTCCGCCCAATGGCACACATCGGTCGTGGAACCATCAGGGCTACGCCAGGCCAAGGAAACGACACTGTTACAGAGTGTTCTCATTGCTTCCGAATTCTTCCCAGTGTCTATAGCCTTTGCTTCACAAGAATGGATGATGTCTTGGAATTTCGCAGCAAATGGGTCGGATTTTTCAAGTGGAATGGAGGGGTGGAGGAGGAGTCCTGCCTCGAGTATTTTTAGCTGACGTTTCTGCCATTGATGGTATTCTTGAGCGTCGTTGAATTCAGATGGTTTCAGGTGGCGAAGAAGTTCCAGGGGGAGAATTATCGTCTCTGCACGCCTGCCCATCTGATCAAATCAAGAAATACCAAAGCGAATGAGAATTAATCTTCCAAAAAACTTCGGTTGTTTCGACGTGTGCCGCCTTCTGTGTCACTGAAATATATGGAATGGTGTTCTAGCTTGTTGCTTGCAAATAGTCATCAGTGGCAACCAACAAAATTGGTGTTTTTTAATTAAAACCATTACAATACAGTTAGTTGATGTTAAAATAAAAATAATATTATATTAAATCATTATATTTAAATGAGATCAAATTATAATTATAAAAATTAAGGAAAAAAATAAACTGTAATTTTGGATAATGAAAAAAACAAAGACAATAAAATACAATTTGAAATCATGCAATAAAAAAATGACAAAACACAAGAGACATTGACCCTATTTTGACTTTATTATCAAGATTATTAAAAAATAGTAACACATAATAATAAAATAAATAAATTTACCAAAATATTAAATTATCTTTTTTTTAAAAAAAATGTTCCTTTAGACATCAATGGACATTTTGATCGGAAAACATTAGTAATTCGGAAAATTTAAATTAACAAGTTATAATAAAGGAAAATTGCAATTTCATTCTTTGATTTATCCTACTTCACAGAACATGAACAATATATATAGCCATCACATATTCATTTTGATTTTAGGTAAAATATAATATTCACCAAATTCATTATATATTTTATTAATTTTATTTTTAAAAATTATATATTTGAACAAATTATTTTTATTAGTTCCAAATCAAATAAACAAAATTAAATTTGTCCTAAATTTTTACTATATATAGATAGATTTTTTTCAATACGTACTTGGCCAACAAGGGTCCTCATGAGCGTTTTACGTAGCCTATTATCACTCGGCTCCGTCACCCTCATTTGCTGCCTCATGATCTCTGCTGATGTCATCGGCCGCCTGAGTCTTGCCACCGGTGACGATGGCAACGTTGACGACATCTTCGGACTCGACCCCGCCCAACTTGGCGACAAAGGGTTCGACCCGCAAGAGCTGGAGCGCCTCGACGATGGCGAGCGCTTCAGCATTTTCAACCCCAATGCCTTCTTCACTCTGCTCGTCACGGCCATCCCCACGCCAGGAGTCTTGGCCTGGGAGCCAGGACTAGACCCATGTTCGTCCCCTCTGCCATCGGAAGAGCTATAGTAGGTGAGGGCGCTCTTGCCGCCGAATCCAGGGGATGATCGGCATGCTGTGAAGAACACCTCGTAAGCTGCCACCCGGTAGTCGTCCTGGTCAAGGTCGTCGATTTTTCCAAATGGAGACAAGAGTTCGGACTCGGTTCCCATGCGGGTTTATCCGAGCCGGGCTAATATCTGGATTGATTCTGGACAGAAGAAGACGATGGATGACCAACGGTGAGATGGAATATCTTCAGGTATCCGGTGGGAGAGAGGAAAGAGAAGTTGAATATTGTAATAACATTGTAATGGATGTTTGTATGTAAGAGAGACTCAGATACGTTGGTTTGAAGGGAGGGAGATGGATTCATGGTTGTTTTTCAGTTGTTTTTGAGCCTATTGTTATGCGAGAAATACGAAGAAAGGGAGGATAATTATATTGTCCCATATGTTGCCTAGGATTTCTTGAAGAATATAACCTTTTTTTAGTATATATATATAGATAGATATTCTTCCACGATACAAATATCCTAAATTTCTTGTTCTAACTCAAAAGTCAACTTTTAATATCGCAGATAACATCACAATACATGTTGCTAATATGGGCGGGTTTTTTAATGGGAAAAAAACATTTGTTGGATAATAATATTTAATAAATAGTAAACTCACAAATACCTAATATTTATCAAAATACAAGAAACCGTTTTGACCGTTCCCCTTCCTCATGACTAAAGCAATGCCTATGCCTTTACAAATTCTACAACATAAAGAAAATACCATGCATTATGAATGACAAATGGAATGGAAAACTAAAAGGGAAAAAAAATCTAAGACAATGGTACGATTACTTCTCTCAGCATTCTTACCTCAAACATTGTAATATTGACTTTCAGGATGCTATTCCTTCGTACATTTTGACTTATTATCTTGCTAATGAAAATTTACCATGGATTCTCAAAACGAAAAAAGAAAGAATGGGAATTCAGTTTGGAAGGCTTTCGGGACCAAATTCTGCTTCAGAATATTCATGGTGTCAAACCTGCTAGAACATATTCATGCTAAAAACACCATTCGATATGCTCGAGTGGACACCACCAACGTTTTCCCGCAAACATCCACACTCATGTACAACACAAGGTCAAATACACGGGGAAAATCATGCCACTGCGAAAATTTGTCTACTGCTGGATAATTGATATTCCACAATCGCCATCCAATACTAAACCGATTTATCCGATTTCATACTACCAAACGAAAACACATTCAGTTGAGTGCTAACCATCATTAATATCTTCATCACTGCCAAATTGTTCTAGAATGAGGTAGAAACAGCCGAATTCCTTCCACTAAAGGGTTCACCAAGGTAATTTGTTCCAATAATACTACGTTAAGGAAACTTAGCTCACTTTAACAATATCTCAAACACAATGCGCATAGTTGCCAGAACAGGTAGTGAATAAAACTATAGGCAAACCAAATTTAAAACTACAACTAAAAGAAAAGAACTGGTAAAAACACTCTACTCCTGAAGAAGACTTATTATGAACTCAAAATATGAACAAACCAACAATAATTTTACAAATCTAAGCAATCCAATCAGTCGCATAATATGTGTCATTTTGCAAGAGACTGTATTTACGTGTAAGAGCCTCGATAAAGAAGGATAGATGAGCTATAGAATTAATTACTGCTGCTGAGCCTGTCGATTTGAAGCACTGCCATAACTACCTCCATAACCACCTTGATGATGGATCATATTGCCATCCTGACTCTGCATAGCCTGAATTACCACTTCCATCACCATAAACACCTCCCAAGTAACTGCCAGCACCAGCTTGAAGATCTCTCGTGGGAGTATTACCATTAGGGCCACCTGTTGGACGCCCACCAACACCCCCATAAGCAGCTTGGTTTCCATAACCTCCATCATTTCCTCCATACCTACCATAACCATAACCTTGATTCACATATCCAGTAGAACCACTTGAAGACTGATCAATAGCAGCTCCACCACTTCCAGGTCTGCCAGCAGCACCCCATTGCGAGCTTCCATAGCCATATCCTGTAGGAGCCTGTGAACCCCATGAACTCCTTGGAGCATTTGGTTGACCACCACCACATCCAGCATTGAGATTTGCAAAGCCTCCACCAGCAGGACCACTATATCCTGGATTGGCACCGCCATAACTCCCATAGCTGTAGCCCATGCCATTGCCATACACATACCCAAGGGCATTGTATCCAGACGAACCATAAGAAGGATACCGACCACCAGCATTTTGAATCTGCAAGTATTTAGTCTCCATTCCACCATCATAAGAGCTTGAATTACCAACGGAAGACCCATAACCTTGATATCCTCCTCTGTTACCACCAGTTCCACCACCCATAGATCGTGCACTCCCACCAACATTGGCATCTTTAGGAAGAGCACGCTTAACTTCCACCTTCTTACCATCTAAGTCGTGGAATGTCTTGTGTAAAACCCTATCTACTGCTTCCTCAGAATCAAATGAAATGAAGCCAAATCCACGAGGACGATTGGTTTGCTGATCATACATTATTACTACATCAGTTACCATGCCATAAGCTTCAAAATATCGCCGAAAACCATCCTCACTCAGAGTTGGTGGCAAACCACCAACAAATATCTTCTTGGTCCTGATACTTCCACCACCTCCAGAATTTCTAGCACCACCAGGGTTACCAACTTTAGAAACTTGTTCATCTCTTGATAAAGCTCTTTTAGCTTCAACCTAGTCAGGAAAACGAACAAAATCCTGCGGTTAACAACATCACATATTACACAAGGAGGCATTTTTACAGCCTGATCAATCTAACGAAATAAGCACACATACAAAAGGAAATCCACAATGAAATATATATTTTATATAGATTCTCACTGTATCGATAAATTTAAAAATAAATGAATTCTAAGGTCAGTAAAATATCTCACTATTCCTCCCACCATCTCTCCCTCTCCCATTACTTGTCACTCATTTTAGAACTACCTCACCACATACTACGGCACCTAAAGAAAAAGGAAATCACAACTTACACATTCTTCTCCAGGAAAACTACACTAAAAAAATGAATGAAACCTGAGTTAAATAAAACTAAAAGAATACAAAAAAATTATACAAAGACATTTAAACCAAGGTTAAGACATTTCATATAGCAAATAATCAGAATGACACCTCGGAATTCCAGCCACTCAAGAAATGTTAATCAATAGCACAAACTACCAAAGCTACAAACAGCGAATAAAAAAAATCAAATAAAGAGCAAAACATATGAATATTGACTTGCTAAGTGAGCCAGATGTAGTTTCTATTCAACCCGAGCAAGATGAACTCCCTCGTGCTGTAAGAGCACAAAAAACCGTCGAGCTGTGTACAGGAAAATATGATTTTTGACAAATACAAGATCAATATCTCAATTACAAGAAAACATCAAATATCTGATGCACTTCGGGATATGTGGCAAAGATCTCAAAGAAAACCCGCGTAGTTCTTTATTAACCAGATGAAAACCTATATTAGCCTAAATCGGTACATGTATAATCTATTCACGTCAAGATTATGCATTCAAATTGGGTCCTTGATTAGTTTTTTCTTTAAATAGGTTGCCTATGCATTCAAAGTCGGTTGTCAATTTGATTTTTTTTTTAATTTGGTTGGGAAGATGTCTTTAACTTTTATTTGTGTACTCACATTTATTCATAAAATTTGTTTTATTCGGAAAAACAAAGGGTTTCAAAACGTATATAAATTTAGATCAAGCAGGAAAAAACCAGATAACTCATTATACAAATGAAATTGTGGATACACATGAAACTGCTAAATTAAAGTGACAATCTACCAGGGAGTAATTACACGTCGATTCAAGTAAACCAACCAATCGAGAAGTGAAAACGGATCATTTGAATATATTAGATGTCAGCATGCTACAAAAATAATAAAAATCTAAAACTACTGGAAAAGATAATATATAATGGGGTCTCATGGAAACGATTCACAAATAAAAGTAATAATCAAACTCAATTCTAAACAGAAGTAATATTACATGCCCAGAAACACACACCAGGAAGCTCAAAGAAACACACTGACAATTTTGCAATAGTTGCGATTAAAATTAACTCAGCCAAATGCCATCATAAATGCAAGACAGTCACGGGCCAATCTCAGATATATATACATCTTTTGTACTATCATACCGTGCGACCATCAATTACATGCCTATCCTCAAGAACTCTATCAAGAATGTCTGGATCCGCAAATACAACGAAACCGAAGCCCCTCGGCTTTCCAGATAACTTGTCTCTCATTACCGCAGTCTGCAGAACTTCTCCGTAGCGTTGAAAGTACTCCGTCAGCTTCTCCTCGTCCGTCTCCCACGAGATCCCTCCAATAAACAGCTTCCCCTGATCTGAATCCATATGTAATCCTGAGGAATCTGTACCCGAAATGGAGGATTTGAACGAATTGGGTATTGGGGGTGAGCTAAAGCCCACTGCAGAAGGGAGTGAACGAGAGAGCAAAAGGTTCGCGACTTAGCGTGAGAATGGAAATGCGGGATTGGAGATAAAAGGGTTGAGATTCGAAGTTTTCTATTATATATTATATAATAATCTAATAATTCTTTTATATTTCATTTTCTTTTATTTATTTATTTTTCGAGAAATCTTACAATCTTTCTTTTCGTTTTCTATTATATAATATATAATAATTCTTTCACATTTCATTTTCTTTTATTTATTTATTTTTTGAGAAATCTTTCTTTTCGTTTCATTTTCTTTTATTTATTTATTTTTTGGGAAATCTTTCTTTACGTGTATAAAAAAAATTAAATGTAAAAGAATTATTATATTATTATATATTATATAATACGTTATAGGAAACTTCGAATCTCAACCCTTTTATCTCCAATCAATATCAATAAAACGAAAAAACATTTATTTATTTAAAAAAATGTATTAAAATGAGTAAATTAGTATTCTCCATATTAAAGATATGTCATATTTCTATTATTCTATTTTTTAAAACGAAGATAATATATAATATATCATCTCTAAGCAGGGAAAAATACCTTCAAACCAAGACTTCGGATAATGCATAGAAAGAGCAAAATGAGTGATACAATGAGCTAGCTAGCTTGTTTGCTCCTCGAAGAAGAAGCGAGAATAGAACGAATTTTTGCTAAAATGATGCCACTAGGGTTTCGATTTCCATGTTAGAAGTCATATTGCCTTGACGGCCATGGAAGAATCCGATGAAACCAAAACCTGATCAAAACCTGCATGCATGTGCCGCAAATTGAAGACCATGTTGAATAACGAAGAGCTCAGTAGATATAACAGAACACGGGCTACGAATATCACTACTAGCTTACGCAGCTCAAACAAAACTTCCATGATCCCTTATCACAGCACCAACACTAGAGCAACCTTTTTCCTAATCAAATCAAGCATCAATGTCTAACCTGAAATGCCTGAGAAGAGCTTTGACTAGTAATTTCCCAGCGAAGTTGATTTGTTATATTTTATTTATTTCTAACATGTCAATCTATGTCTAATTATTTACAGTAATCATTTGGTATGAAAGATGATATATTAAAATAAACTCTACAAATGATCGTATATCATTATTTTATGATGACGTCGTAGTTGTTGTTTTAAATTAAATTGCAAGATGAGTACATTCACAAGCTAATAGAACAACCAACAAACCACATTAGTTAGGTAAACTGAACTGAGCAAATCATGTGTGACATGCTAACCTTATAATGTGTTAGCAGGAGAATCGAACTAACTATCATTGACCAAACACTTACCTACTTCATCAGCTAGAACCTTTGAAGGGTGATACATCATTTCTATTATCCTAAATATTGATTTATCATCTTTATATTATGTATAATTCATCATAACATTTCACGGAAAAAACCGGTGAGTACAATATATATATATAGTAATATATTTAATAAAATTATAACTATATTGGCAAATGAAAGCAAAATGAAGTAAAATATTTTAATACAATTATGTGTTGAATGAAAAATTGGATGACTGCAAAAATGCTCATAGCTACATGTTACAAAGTTAAAAAAAATGAAATCACATAATTTGATAGGTTTCATAAGAGTATAATTGTTATATAAACTAATAATACTTATGTGTGTGTTTTTTGTGGAACCTTAAATAAATAAACTAATATATATATATATTTGTGAGCATAATATTTTTTTATGTTCTTTTGTATTCATATTCAAACGATTATTATTACAAATTGATATTGTGTTTAAAAAGTGAAAAATACGAAAAACAAAGGATTTATAAAAGTGAAATGGTTAGAAAAAAGACTGAATTGGTGTTTAAATAGGAGAAGTTTAATAACATACTGCAAATTGAATATAATGTATTAGTTTATCTTAAATATAATGAAGGATCTACTTCATAAATAAGTTATTATAAATTCGAAAATAGAGTATCCGTAGTTTGGTATTAGTTGTAAGGGTGTTACATTTAATGATATTGTTGACACCAATGAATTTATGAATGTGGTAATTTTAACTTAAATATAAATATAAGTTGTAATATGAGCTATTAAACAATCAATAGGAGCACAAAAAATTTTAGGATAATCAAAGAAATTTGAAAAAGTGTTAATATAGACATGATTTCAATATGTTTAACTTTTTTTTAATTATTAATTTAGTTGATGGATTTACGAATTTTGTAACTTAGGGTTTTTTAATGACATATAAACATGAGAGTTAATATTAATTTATAAGACAGCTGAATAAAAATGATACAATGATGGGCTAATAAAAGAAATTAAAGTATATGAATAAAAATTATTTGGATTTCGTATTAATCTAAAGTTTATAATACGTTTACGCACATGTATAACGACTAAGCATTTTCGACAATATAAGGTAAATATTTTATTGTTCATTTAATATGCATGGTTGTTTTGATGGAGTTCGTTGATATTTATGAATGTTTCAATGCCTATTGCATAGTTTAGTAGGAGCGATGATTTTGATTTCATGTTCGGCATTTTTCGTAAGATGTCCTATATTGGACTGAAGTAAACACTTCCATTTAGTTCTTTCACATCTTTCTAAAATAGATAGTTATATTGATATTGTTCATATCCAATACATGTATAGTAAATATTGTTTTCTATTGAACTTGGTTCATATACTGAATTTGTAGTTAGCAAAAGATGTATATCGAAAATTTATAACATAACAAGTATATTAAGCGTTAGGTAATAAATAAAGCATATAAGTATGTATGTGGTAATAGAAATTACAAACAAAATCCATTGTGAAGATTACATGCACTAAAGTTGTACATGTTTGCAAGCAATAGATGTAAGGTTTAAATGAATAATAAAATATTTATCTTATGTTATTGAAAATGCTTAGTCGTTATACATGTGCGTAAATGTATTATAAACTTTAGATTAATACGAGTTCCAAACAATTTTTATCATATACTTTAGCTTCTTTTATTAGACCATCATTGTTATTTTTTTTATTCAACTGTCTTATAAATTAATATTATCTCTCATGTTTATATGTCATAAAAAAAACCTTAAGTTACAAAATTCATAAATCCATCAACTAAATTAAAAAAAAAAGTTACATATTGAAATCATGTCTACATTAGCATTTTTTCAAATTTCTTTGATCACCCTAAAATTTTTTGTGCCCCTATTGATTGTTTAATGGCTCATATTACAACATATTTAAGTTAAAGTTATCATATTCATAAATTCATTTGCATCAAAAACATCGTTAAATGTTACACTCTTACGACCAATACCAAAATACGGATACTCTATTTTCGAATTTATAATAACTTATTTACGAAGTAGATCATTCATTATATTTAATTTGCAATATGCTATTAAACTTCTCCTTTTTTTTTAACCATTTTCACTTTTATAAATTCCTTGTTTTTCATATTTTTCACTTTGTTAAACACAATATCAATTTGTAATAATAATCGTTTGTATACGAATACAGAAGAACATAAAAAAATACTCCGTTCACAAATATAAACACATACTTAGTAACTCTAAAAAAAATATAAATATTCATAGAACTATGAACATGTGCTAGTATTTGATGAATTTGTGCAAAGAAACGGACTTGCCCAAATCATTAAATATTTTCACAAGTTTCTTTCCACGTGGACAATTTTGACTCCTCCGTTTACTGAATTTACATTCTCGAAAACGTACAGGTTAAGGTAATTATATTTATAATTCAAAAAATTATGTTGAAATTTTACATGGGAACTTGGAACACTACAGTAGAATCTACTCAAAAATTCAGCATATTTCATGACACGAGAACAGCAACCAGGATATAATTCAAATGTATTACAAAATTGAGTAGCCTTATTTACAGATCTACAAACACATACAAGAACAGCAACCAGGATCTTATTCGAATACAGGAGGTTTCCACTACGGAGCTCCAATCAACCAAGTACAAAATAATCCATCTTCTCCACAGGCATGTTCAATATTGATGTCCCAACCTACCATATGCAGGTCAAAGATGCTCAAGATAAACTTGAATACTAACTCAAAACAAAATTCTATACCATATTGGTGATACAATTGAACCGTTTTAAGAAACATTGAAATTATTTCATTGAGATGATCTGATGTTTTTCTCATTGATCTCGACTATGAGTACAGATGTTTGAATACATCAAGAATCTAAGTTGAGCTCAAATTATGGTGGTCGATAACTTGTGTGCCACCTTATGCTTCTTAAATAAACTAATTACCTCAAGCAGAGCATTTGCTCAATATCACTCGATAACACAAACCTTAATCGAATAAGAACTTCAATTCAAGGGAAAAATAATTCAATTCTCTAATTTCGAACCACCTAAAACACATTCTAACCTGTGCTCAAATAATAAAATATTCACCTTGATTTGGTTCATTAACATCTTTAGTTTAAACCAGCCACGGGATCTAAAATCACATAAAACATATGGGTTCCTCAATGATCCATCCAACCGTCAAAATCCAACGTAAAAATACCCAAAATACGAAATCAAGTGTAGATGAGACATCAATGGAGAAAAGAAATACGTACTTCATCAAATGGTACGAAGACGAAAGGAGTTAAACCCCTTCTATGTGAAATTGCTGGAACATCAAGATTATGTGTTTCATCTTCTTCCTATCCTTCAACTACTCCAAGAATCGCCTCATCAGGCCTGCTGGCCTCTGCATCATTCACACCACAGGTAACGAGTGAAAGGAGATCCATTCTATTGTTAGCACCTATGGTTGTACCCCTCAACCTAGATGACATTGCGCAAAGGTAGGGAAACATCAAAATAATCTTCGGAAGATACAGAATCTTAATATTAACTAATAAAACGAGAAAAAAATCCCAGATGAAATATCTTTGTTTAATTGTTCCAAATGCAGTGAACTCTAAAAGTACCTCAAGCGGATTCTTAGCACAGTTGGTCGCAAATGAGAAAAGAAAAAATGGATAAATAAGCATTTCAGGGAGAGAAAAAAGAGGGGGGGAAAGATATTATGAAATGATCCTTCCGCACCTGAACATACCTTTTCAGTCAAATTTAGAGCTCCACTTATTATAGTTGTTTTATTGTGAGTAAGTTCACTTCCTTTACCTGCTTCATAATATCAACCAAAATAAACCATGAAATGACAGTGATCAAAGACACAAGAGGAATATCTTTATAGCAAATTTGAAAACAAACTTTTGACCTTTAAACATGTATTTTGGTCAAGAATATTGAATAGTAAGGCTTACAACATATTTAGTTGCCATTACTCTTGGCTTGTGTTTGGATATATGAATTTGGACTGAGTGGATTCCAAATATACATCTAAAATCCATTTTGTATGATAGATAGGGCAAACATTCAAATTCCACATTTTAGTCTAACATTCTTTATAAAGACTTGGAAATTACTTTAAACTTAATGTCATTTCAAATCAATGCATTTTCAAATACCTTGATTTTAAATGCTAGTACATCATCCAAATGTAGCCTTAGTTAGATAAAATACCTCATGGCCATGGATAGATACCAGTGCTTTCAATTGAGGTTTTCTGAACAAAACACCGTGGTGGCCCAAAACGCTATCCAGAATCTGAACAAAACAAAATATAAACAAACATCAAGCCACAAGCGTTGCAAATATACTGAAGATTATAATTGAAGGGGACAAGAGGCAAACTCCAATCCTGTCAGATGGTTAATTCCAACTAAATCCGTGAATATTCCAGCTATATAAAACAAGTGCGTCTTACTATTAGTTGTGACCAATCAATAAAACAATTTAGTCTTAGTACAGTTGGTGGAACCCCCGAAGAACTATCTGCATTAACTGTAGCAACCTGAGGATTCTTCTTCTGAGAGTTTATTGATTTATCCTTTTTCTTTCATTGAAATTTCGCCTCAATGATACATCTGGGTAATGCCGGCATCGTAGGAATATAAGTGTTTCTTGATCCTGCATACCAAAGATTTCATAAAGTTGACTTCTAGGACATTGCCAATCATATCAATATTTTGGTTGAGCTAAGCAGTAAAAGTATAACCACAGCCCGATTTTGCTTTCGTTACATAATATTGAAGACATTTATCAAGTCCAGTCATTAAGTCAGGGAGCAGTGCTGGATGCATTGGTATCGGCAACTGAAAGAAAGCATCCAAGGTCTCATCAACTATTCGCTAAACCTCTGCAGTTGAAGGAGCACATCCTTCTTGAAAGAGGTAGGCGCGAAGTTAGAAGCCCACCTCAAGGTCTTGAAACATGCAATTTTCTCTCCGAAACAAAGGAAGAAAAGAAGAAAACGATGAGGCAAAGAAATGAGCAAACCCACCTGCGGTACGGTGTTGTCGTGGTGCAATGGTGGAAAGACGAAGGCCGAGGCTCCAAAGCAAAGTTCCCCGCAGCAGAGGTAAAACCAATAAATTGCAACAAGAAGGAGGCAGAGAAGACAACAAGCAAATTTTTTGTTGGGATTTGCTCGGTGAAATGGTAGAAAGACGAAGACGGAGGCTCCGAATCAAAGGAAGAAAAGATGAAAATGAAAAGGCAAAGAATGAAGCAAACCCACTTGCAGTGTTGTGGTGTGGTGGAGAGCAGAGGCAATCCCACGTGCTATTGTCCATGGTGTGTGATGTTGTGGAAGGGACACGTATCATGAAGGTAACTTGCAACCGGGCCAAAACTGACAAATTTGCCCATTTTCAAGTATAGTATATATATATATAAGGAAAAGAAAAATCTAAAGGCAACCAGTTGTGGCTCCGAATGAGACACCCAATCTGGTAAAAAACCAAAGGCTCACAGATTCACACTGGAACTCCTATAGTCCGTCCACTTAGGCTATGTTATATCAAATAAACTCCACAAAAATACTCCAACACAAGATTTCTTCTCCAAGAGGAATCAAGCAGTTGCTAGAGCTTATTGTTGTTCTTCTTCTTCTTCAATGGCCTCCGGTTCAATTTGTAGTGCTTCTGCTTTTCTTGGAAGCTGGGGAATCTCCATTGCCGGGGAAGACCACGTCATCTTGCAGTCTAAGGCGTCGGCGGCCCATGTGAGAGTGGCGCCGCCTCCCTTTCGATTGCGGCCAATGATGAAGAATGTGAATGAAGGGAAGGGCCTGTTTGCTCCAATAGTCGTGGTGGCGCGTAACGTTATCGGGAAGAAGAGGTTCAATCAGCTTAGAGGCAAAGCCATTGCTCTACACTCGCAGGTACTCCAAATTAAAAACGTTTTTTTCTGGCTTAAAAAGTTGGTATTTGAAGAAATTCAAACTTGAATTATCTGGTGTAAAAAGTTATCATTATCAGTGTGCATTTAAAAATAATTTTTTATCAACAGTTATATCAAAATTAAGAATTTTAAAGATTATTTTTATAAGATTTTTTATGATTAATTTTTCGATTAGATAAGTTTCTTTGTTATTTTAGAATTTACGATTTTTATAATAATTTTTTAGATTTTTTAATTAAATAATACCATGATATCATGAATTAATAATTCTACATTCCTCTTTATCAGATAGTGTAGATTATTATTAAAAAGACTAAATTAAAGTGTCTAGATGTATAATTCTAATATTTTTTCCTGAATATCATTGCCTTATATATGCTTTAATCTATGCAAAACTGGGTTCAGCCACAATGGTAATTTTTGGTACAATGTTCAGGTAATAACGGAGTTTTGCAAATCAATAGGAGCAGACGGAAAACAAAGGCAAGGATTGATTCGAATAGCCAAGAAAAATGGAGAAAGACTTGGGTTTCTTGCGTGATCATCATGATATACATGCCTTTTTTTATACGTATGTTTTAAATATTTCTTGGTATATACGTCGTCTCACGCTGTACTAGTAATTATAAATGACTCATCCCTTCAAATGGTAAGTATATATACTAAACGTTGTGGTGATGAATTGCTCAACACATGAATTTAGACGATGAGTCAGTCCTTGATTGCGGTCGAATAGAATTTTCAAGAAATGAAAATTTACCTTCGTACTTATCAATTTTTTTCTCTCGATAAATTAAGATAGCTAGTATAACTCAAAAATGAGATGAATTAATGTACTGGGCATACTCAGATGAAAATACAATAATCAATGGTTCATTCACACCAGAGACACTCATACAGCTATATCAACTTTAAATGTATCTTAAGAATATAGATTTTCTTCAAAAGAAATACATACTATTTAATTATGAAAATTAGCATATCTAAATCAGGGCGATTCTCATCAAAGAGCTAGGCGTTCCCGTACGCCAATGAAGTATACAGTAGAGGAGAAAGCCAAAGCCATAGCCTTCAGTCTTCACAATCCGTGATGTGCCATGACATGCTTTCTTGAAGCACTTCGTTGCACCCCTCATGATCGTCGTTGAAGTACTCGAACTTGTTTTCTCTTATGATGTGATGCACATATCTCACGTTGGTTAGAAAAATATATTTGAATGAATTTATAATAAACTATAATTGACTTCTATAGCAACATAAGCTCACAATTTTCATAAAAAAATAAGAACGGATATGAAGTAATTTCTATTAAAAAAAAAAACCAATTGCGCAGTCGCGCTAATCTGAGCCAAGATGTGACATTGTTTTGCTATTCAAGTTGTTCATACTTAGAATATTAATATTTTTAAATTCCACTTGTTTTTTGAATACCACTCAGTTTTTGTCACGACTTCTATTATTGACAACACATCATGTTGTTTTGCTGTAACTTATTTGTCTAATTTGAGTAAAAACTTGTGCAGTTTCTTGATGGTTATAGAAAAATGGTTTTGTTTTCATTTTCGGTTTTCTCACTCTTATTTGGTTTAACCGTTTAGATTCATTACTCATATTTAAAATATCCGTCTGTACCCAAAAATGGGAATGTGAAGCTCCATGAAGTTAAGACTCAAGTGATCAAGGCAAAAAATTATTTGCAGTTCATATCGAGTGACTCTCTGTTTTGAAATTTAATTGTCTTCTATAAAATTAAATACGCAACAAAATAATTATACATGTACCTGCAATCACCTGAAATGATACAATCCAACACTAGTAATTGGAGTTCGAATCTCTGCTGCAAATTTTTCTTTTTAAGTCGCGCAAGCCTGCATCGGTGAGACTCGAATACACGACAACTCCATCATTGGGATGATTGATTGGTTCGCAAATACTAAGTTCAGCTACTTGTTGACCCTCTTGAGCGTGTTGACATATGTATAGCTAGAAAATAATACAAACAGCTTTCGAAACCTGCAAATACAAAGACCCAACAGTCACAGCAAGTAATATTGTATCTAAACCAGTAACCACAAACCAAAAATGCAAAGAAACAAGAAATAAGAAATAAGAAACAAGAAACACTACTCACGCTCCATCCTTTTTTCCCAAAAATAATTAGATGTGAAATAATTTAGTACTAACCAAACCCATTGGCTTGAATGTTGCGCCATAGCAGAGTAGCTTTTAACGGGATCTTGGTTGAGCAAGCATTGATATTGTCCATTTTGTTGGCACCTGGAGAACAAGATGGATAACCAGATGTCGACTATTCCACTGTACTTGCGTGCTATGCCAATGCTTACCTGAAAATGATTTCGTAGTTACAGAGGGTTAAGGAAGTTCTCGTGCATTAATGTCAGGTCTTCACAATCTGACTCAGTAGTATGATCAAGCAAGTGTAACTCACAAGTTTCCATACTTCAAAATGTCTTCCTGAGGTGACATGCAATAATTTTCTGCATCACAAGGAAAGGAAATAACTTAAAAATGTGTGGAACCAGAATATATAAGTGTGGATTTACCAGCTATTCTTGCAACTAATTTGACAGGGATTAGTGCTGAGGATAGCTTTACATATTCGAACTGAACAAAAATGATCAAGCAAATTGATACAATCCATAATAATAAAAAAATAATAATACCATGTATTTTCGGTTCTGCTCACATTCATAAAAACTAATTAAACAGTTGCTCTCGTGTAATTAATTTCTAGTAATTAGCTTTCCAACAGAATGTTTCAAGTCATAATGTTGTGAAATATTTATATTTTGCTGACAAATATACAAGTTCCATGGGAGAAAAACTTGTGAGCTCCAATCAAACTTACCGTACTCCTTGATGCACGTCACGGTGGTTGCAATGACCAGAGACACCATAATCATCAAAAGTAATGATCTAGAAACAAATAGTTGAGAGCTGTTATGGAACATAAGGTAAAAAATTTGAGTCACAAGCAATTAGTGAAAAAGGAGATAGACATCAAAGACCCAAAAATGAAGTGTGCGATTTAACAGGAGTTGTAGAGTGTACTGCTGCACAAATTATTGAATGGTGAAAACAAATCTGACCAAGTCAATAGAATGTGCACGAGTTTCCTCATCAACAATATTTGCTAAAAGATTCCAGTTCCACATTTTACCAAATCCGTCCTAATCACAAGAAGGTTATGTTAGATATACACCAAGAAACATGGTGCAGATGATACATGTCAACTAATTAGAGCATTCAGAAGAACCTGCAAATCTGGATGGTCTACAATCTTAACTTGCTGAACTGGAATCTGCATGAAGTTATTGAAATCAATGAGAATGTAAATTGGGAACAACATGAAGTTTACAGCCCATTATATTAGTAAATAAGGAAATCACACTCATGTGCTACAAATCCCGCCAAAGCTAAGGGTGTGTAGCACTTTGTGTAGAGATTACAAACGTCAAGTCAAAGATAACATCACCCTGAGTATGGCAGAGGCAAGATAAAGTTCTTCTTTTCTAATGTTTCCCTTGCCCTCAGCATCACCTAAAACAGAAGCAAGTATGCTCTGAATATATACAAAACATCAGTTCTTAGGGAAAAATCCAAATCCAGAAGTAACAAATTAGTTAATAAACGTAAAAACAATGTCGCATTTAGGTGGACCACCTTTCTAAAAAAGCATACTCCATATGATGTGGTTTTGAAGATAATGAATATTTTTTCTTTCAAAAAAACTTGAAAGTTTTTAAGTATTCTTCGCAAAAAGAGTTTTTTTTTATTAAAAAAAAAGAGAAAATCAAACATAAAAAATTTGAAATTGGGTATACTCATGTGAATAAACAATATACCAAATAGTTTCGTCCAATTAAGCAAAAGCATTACCAGTTGACATGCATAGCACATGCAGATTATGCCCCTCTGAAATCAGGTAATTGATTGTGGGGGCAAAGAACCTGCAGAAGCACAGTCCAATTCGTTTAAAACCTTGATGTTGCCAACAATTGGCTCAACTCTATCCAATAGCTCAACTATTTCACAAGTATTTTCAGTAAAAGAGCATTCTTTAAATTTCAAAACCCAGAATTGTGGTATGTTTGGTAAGTGATGTTTTGAATTTTTATTATTTTGAATGTCGAAATTTTCCAGGGAATTATATAGAGAAATAATGGTATAAATCGAGGTCTAGCGTCAAGGAATTAATTAAAAAAGGACTTAAAGCTTGTCGTTTTAGCATGAGTTTCCTTTAGCTCAAGCCATGCCACTCACAGAGCTGACATTTTTCTGAGACAACAAACCCTCCTATTAAAACATTTATAGATGTTCCAATGTTCCATCTTCAACTATTTCAACAATTTGCTTTTAGTTACTGATAGGACTTTTTTATTGAATTTAAAAGACAATTACCAGAATTTTAATAGAAAATATAAAAAAAGCTTTCCTCCTACAGATGCATATATGAAATCCATTGAGAAAGCACCATTAGCAGACAGGGTTTCTGGAATACAGTGAAACCAAAATAAACACCAGTAAAAACGCTCATAGATAGATCAAGGCCCAAAATAAAAAAAAAAATTGAATAAAATTCTGGAACTCATGTTCAGACATCATTATTAGCATACTCTTGAAAGAAAATTAGTCAATAAGCAGCGTGTTACATTAAAAATGTATTTCTTTTTTAATAGACTAATAACTTATCTAAATCTAAAATAGATAGATAGATCAAAGAATAGAAGTAGTAAATCCATTACTTTTTCACTAGATGGATTAAATAACGATGCAAGTTAAATTTTATGTAAAGTTTGCTGATAAGAAATTACAACATTACATAGATTCATCATCAGGGTGTGCGATAACCAGCAAAACATTTCTTCTTCGAATAACACCGTCTGCCATCAAAGAACATTTTATGAACAAGCCATGTGGAGATCGGGGGGGGGGGGGGGGGGGGGGGGGCACAATTATCAGAAAACATGGTTTTGGACATTGAAGATGACCATGTTTGTGCTTGGATGTACAAACATGAGAACTATAATTACCATCGTTTAAAAATGTAACCTTCGAGGCGAAAAGGGATCTGTGCAAAATTTTGCAAAGAGAAGCAACCCAGAGCACAAGTATCGAGGATAGAATCACCAACCACGCCATGTACAACTCCTCACTGGAAAACTAGACAAAACACGGTAGCATTTTGTCACATAAACGTTTTTTTGAACAAGGAAGACACACACTTCAGTAACTATCCACTGAGCTATATTGCCCGAAATTATGTAGACATAAAAAAACCCGTCAGTAACAAAAAAAATTCAAGCTTGGAAAGAGTCGAAATGGATACAAATTGATACGATATTAACAAATTATTTTCTTTTCCTTTATGTAATTTCTTGAATTTTCCTTGGATCTTGGAGCCTCTGTAGTCCGCAACCTTTTCATCATATTCCAGTGCACATTAGCTTTAAACATTTAAGTCGTTTAAAAATCTCTGAACCCAATTAAATTCAGAGCCATTGACGAATCGCGAAGAGTTGAAAAAAAACATTCATTGAAGAAATTAAGATACTGATGCGATCCGGGTGAAATGGACGAGCCGGGTCGAATGCTCCACCGGATCTGCTATCAAGATAATGAAGGGAATAAGAGCAAGGAGACATATCTCTGTAATATGACTTCAGCTGTAACCTGCACACAAGGAGATGAACTCGTGAATGGGCGCCGGATAGGTGTCCGGCGTGACCACTCCGATGCTTAAGTCAGCAGGGTACTCAAGCGATAAAACCAATGTAGTCAAGTGATGACTGTGTGATATTGGTGTGACTCAATGAATCTAAATGTAAAGGGAGGACCTGGTATTTATAGTAGAAGAAGTAATGATGACCTCGATCTGCGTGCTACCTACTAATTATAGTAGGACGGCTACATTCTGTCATGTCAAATCACACACTAGTCACATCCCGCCTGTCTGACTTTGTCAACCACTTGGATTAATGTCAGAGATAGGACGGTCGCCCACACCTCCTGATGACTTATATGACACGTCAAAGTCACGTTGGTCTGACAGATAAGATTGTCCATATTAATATACTCAAGTGTGGTTCAATTCTCGAGGTGGCTCGGGTGGTCGGTTACCCGGGTGCTTGTATAAGAGCCGGGCGTCTGGTTGCCCGGGGAGTAGAGCCCGGGCTCGCACCTGCCAGGCTTCAGAAGAATCCATCCAGCAGATTGACCCTGATTTGGGAATCCATCTGATATCCCGGGTCATCCATGACCCGGGCTCTCACAGGGGTATCAGATACCTTCTTAAACCCAGGATTCCTACGTACAATACCGCTGTGGAGAAGGATGAAAAACCGGGAATTATTGTCTTCGAGCGATAATTTCTAAATAAAAAATCTCATTCAGCATGGAAAATTGCCTGCGAAAACTTCTGAAGTAAAAGGAGATGTAACTTGTAACTGTTCTTTTCTTGCGTAGCAACCTGAAGCGATGCAGAAAGCAAATCAGGCAATCATGATTCATAGAGGCTGGGCATACTCTCGGGTACGAACATCTCGGGTTGTCATTCGGGCTCGAACCCGATCCAATATCGGGGTAGCTTCGGGTAATTTCGGATATTGAATTGGCTAACTAAAAACGAACCTGATCATACAATTTCCGGTTCGGGTATTCCACCTCTAAACATATGGCCCGATATAAGAAAAGTATTCGGCCCATCATATGAAACCTTTTGTCGACCCGTCGAAAAATAAATATGTTGATAGTTAATTTAAATTGTTTACATAATTTGATGATAAGTGAGTATGCATACATATATATTGGTACTGCACATTTTACAAAATAAGTATTAGAAATTAAATGATTCATATCGATAATAAGTAAGAAAAGATCTATGACATTATGACATTATCTTTTCCTATATGTTTGATGGAAATTTTAATAAAAATTTAAAGGTTGAATAAAAAATTGTGTCTCATGAATGTGGGAGTGTCTTTTGGCTCTCCACATTCTTGAGTTAATTGAAGAGTTTTGACTCTTCATATTCTTGAGTTAATGGGAAGATTAATTGAGTTAATTAATCTTCCATGACTCTTGGTGTGCATTTTGGGGCTTATAAATAGTGGGTTCATTTCCTCATTTCAAGTACATGAAATTTTCTCTCTTTCAAGCTCTCTCTTGCATTACATATTGTTATCTTTCCATTTGGCCTCTCGTAAAATCTCGGTGATAAAGTAAAGGTACGTTTTCAGTTCGCCGTAGTAGTGTCTCGTGCTAAGTCACTGCTGGTTGTTCCGTTGTATCCTGGGAAACAGACGTCCGCTGAAACCTCGAAGCACATACCGGAGAGGGCGAATCTGTTTTAAGGAAACTGTACATGCTACAGGCCTCGGTTTGGTTTTGTTTTCTTTTACATAATAGTCATACTGTAAACATCACACTTGTTTCGGTTATTACTTTATCTCTACAAGTTTGTTTTTACGCTACTGGTTTTAGCAATTTTTCTAACAATCTTAAAACAGATTACTCATTACGNAACTTAAGATAAAATGCCGGGGCCTCGTGTCTCCCGGACTTAAGATAATGTGCCGGGGCCTCATGTCTCCCGGACTTAAGATAATGTGCCGGGGCCTCGTGTCTCCCGG
>NW_027360499.1:103392-137452 GCF_012295235.1 Primulina huaijiensis
TGCTAAGTCACTGCTGGTTGTTCCGTTGTATCCTGGGAAACAGACGTCCGCTGAAACCTCGAAGCACATACCGGAGAGGGCGAATCTGTTTTAAGGAAACTGTACATGCTACAGGCCTCGGTTTGGTTTTGTTTTCTTTTACATAATAGTCATACTGTAAACATCACACTTGTTTCGGTTATTACTTTATCTCTACAAGTTTGTTTTTACGCTACTGGTTTTAGCAATTTTTCTAACAATCTTAAAACAGATTACTCATTACGTGTTGTTTCAGATATGGCTACTGAAACCAGTGTGCAAAGGGAAACTGGTCATGTTGTCCCTCCTCAAGTTGTCCATCATGGTACCCCACGTGCTGCTGCGGTTACTGTTCCAGCCAGTCACGGTGAAAAACCTGAGAAGTTCACTGGTGTGGACTTCAAAAGGTGGCAGCAGAAGATGCTGTTTTACTTGACGATGCTGAACCTGGCAAGATTCCTTACTGAGGAGGCTCCTAAACTCAACGAGGGTGAGGGAGATGTTGAATCTGTTAGTGCGGTTGAGGCATGGAATCATTCTGATTTCTTATGCCGAAACTATGTACTAAACGGATTGGCCGATTCGCTCTACAACGTGTTTTGCGAAAAGAAAACGGCTAAAGAACTGTGGGAATCTCTTGACAGAAAGTACAAAACCGAGGATGCCGGGGCCAAGAAATTTCTTGTTGGTCGTTTTTTGGACTTTAAAATGGTGGATTCAAAGCCGGTTATCAGCCAAGTTCAAGAACTCCAAGTGATTCTTCACGAGATTCACGGTGAGGGGATGACTTTGAGCGAATCATTCCAAGTGGCCGCTATTGTTGAGAAGCTACCACCAGCTTGGAAGGATTTCAAAAATTACTTGAAGCACAAGCGAAAGGAGATGAANTTTAAAATATGGTGCCGGGGCCTCATGTCTCCCGGACTTTCAAGATNTCATTCCAAGTGGCCGCTATTATTGAGAAGCTACCACCAGCTTGGAAGGATTTCAAAAATTACTTGAAGCACAAGCGAAAGGAGATGAATGTTGAAGAGCTCATTGTTCNAAATATAGCTGTATGCTACTAAGTACATAGCAAATGCTCTTCATGCCAATCCGGGATAGCTGCTGAGCTTTGAGCCCATATGAAATCCACATATAAGATCTGAGTGCCGAGCTGGTCGGACTTGTATGTTTGCCAAACAGAGTTGGGCTTNGCATTTCGAAGAAAAAGTTCTCAGGAAAATGCTACAATTGTGATGGTATGGGTCACAAGGCATCTGAGTGTAAGAAGCCGAAGAGAAGCCGAGAGGCGAATGTGGTAGAGAACATTGCTCATGAGGTTTCGAACATGAATCTCTGTGCTGTAATATCAAAGGTTAATCTGGTGGGTTCTAATCCAAGGGAGTGGTGGATCGACACTGGTGCCACTCGCCATGTTTGCTCCGACAAGGAAATGTTTGCTACTCTTGAGGAATCTATGAATGGGGAAAATTTATTCATGGGAAATTCCGCCACTTCGGAGATCAAGGGTGAAGGGAAAGTTATCCTAACGATGACATCTGGAAAAGAACTGACTTTGAACAATGTGCTGTTGGTGCCTGACATCCGCAAGAACTTGGTGTCAGGGTCGCTTCTTAACAAGCACGGTTTCCGCATTGTATTCGAGTCAGATAAGGTGGTTTTGTCGAAAAGTGGAATGTTTGTTGGCAAAGGTTATGTTTGTAATGGTTTATTCAAACTTAATGTGATGGCTATTAAGCCTGTGATGAATAAAGTTAATGCATTTGCTTACTTGCTTGAGTCTTCTTGTTTATGGCATGGTAGACTTGGACACGTTAATTATGATACAATTCATAGACTAATTAACATGAAAAGCATTCATGCATTCCAAATTGATAAATAACACAAATGTGAAACCTGTGTTGAGGCAAAACTAAAGAGATCATCTTTTCGAACTATTGAAAGAAATAGTGAACCACTTGATATAATTCACAGTAATGTATGTGATTTAAAAGGTGTACAAACTCGTGGTGGAAATAAATATTTCATTACTTTTGTTGACAATAGCACAAAATTTTGTTATGTGTATCTGCTCAAAAGTAAGGATGAAGTTATTGACAAATTTGTCCAATATAAGAGTGAAGTTGAAAATCAACTTAGCAATAAAATTAAGGTGCTAAGAAGTGATCGTGGAGGTGAATATGAATCACCATTTGCTGAGTTTTGTGCTCAACATGGTATCAAACACGAAAGAACTGCACCTTATTCTCCTCAGCAAAATGGCATTGCAGAGAGAAAGAATCGCACCCTGAAAGAAATGATGAATGCGTTGTTATTAAGTTCTGGTTTACCACAGAACATGTGGGGAGAAGCTGTTTTAAAAGCAAATTACCTTTTAAATAAGGTGCCCCGAAAGAAGCAAGATAAAAGTCCATATGAGTTATGGAAAGGTAGAAGTCCTTCCTACCAATACTTGCGAGTGTGGGGGTGTCTTGACAAGGTAGCAGTACCCACACCAAAGAAAGTAAAGATAGGACCAAAAACTGTGGATTGCATTTTCATTGGATATGCTCAAAACAGTAGTGCGTATCGTTTTCTTGTACATGAATCTCAAATACCTGATAGTCACAAGAATATGATAATGGAATCAAGAAATGCTTCGTTCTTTGAACACATGTTTCCATACAAATCTAAGGAAGAACCAAGTTCATCCAAAAGATTGTATGAGACAATTGATAAAGAACAAGAGCTTGATCAAGATATTGAACCTAGACGTAGTAAGAGAGCTAGGACAGAGAAATCCTTTGGTCCGGATTTCATCACTTTCATGATGGAAAGTGAACCTCAAAGCTTCAAGGAAGCAATAAGTTCATCTGAGGGACCTCTATGGAAAGAGGCTATCAATTCCGAAATGGAATCCATTTTACAAAACCATACGTGGGAATTAGTAAATCTTCCTCCGGGAAGCAAACCGCTAGGCTGTAAATGGGTTTTCAAAAGGAAAATGAAATCAGATGGAACCATAGATAAGTATAAAGCTAGATTGGTAATTAAAGGTTACCATCAACGTGAAGGGCTTGATTACTTTGACACATATTCTCCTGTATCGAGAATAACCTCTATTCGTGTGATACTTGCGATTGCCGCCTTACGGAATCTTGAAGTACACCAAATGGACGTAAAGACAGCTTTTCTAAATGGAGATTTAGAAGAGGAAATTTACATGAAACAACCTGAGGGATTTTCTGCGATTGGGCAAGAAAATAAGGTATGTAAATTGGTGAAGTCTCTGTATGGCTTAAACAGGCACCAAAGCAATGGCACGAAAAATTTGATAAAGCCATGATAGAAAGTGGATTTAAATTCAGTGAATGTGACAAATGTGTATACATAAAGAACACTGATGTTGGATATGTCATTTATGTCTTTACGTGGATGACATACTTATCATTGGTAGTAATGATAAGATGATTAAATCCACAAAGAGGTTATTGAACTCAAGATTTGACATGAAAGATTTGGGCTTAGCCGACGTAATCCTTGGAATTAAAATTCATAGAACATCAGAAGGGCTAGTCCTAAGTCAGTCACATTATGTTGACAAAATACTTGAGAAATTCAATAATGATGACTCTGCATTGGCTAGAACCCCGATAGACACAATTCAGCATCTATCAAAGAATCGAGGTGAGACTATGTCTCAATTAGAATACTCTCGAGTCATTGGAAGTCTGATGTACTTAATGAGTTGTACAAGACCAGACATAGCTTATGCAGTAAGCAAATTGAGTAGATTCACGAGTAATCCAGGAGTTGAACACTGGAAAGCAATTATCAGATTGCTAAGATACTTAAGGTACACTTGCGATCATGGGCTGCACTATACCAGATATCCTGCTGTTATTGAAGGATACAGTGATGCAAATTGGATATCTGATATGAAAGACTCAAAATCTACAAGTGGATTTGTATTCACTTTAGGAGGTGCAGCAATTGCGTGGAAATCTTCTAAACAAACTGTAATAGCCAGATCCACGATGGAATCTGAGTTTATAGCTCTTGACAAGTGTGGTGAAGAGGCTGAATGGCTGCGTCATTTTTTAGAAGATGTTCCAGGATGGGAAAAACCTGTGCCGGCTATATGCATACATTGTGATAGCCAATCTGCGATTGGAAGGGCACAAAATAATATGTATAATGGTAAGTCTAGGCATATACGTCGTAGACATAATACCATTAGACAACTACTCTCAACTGGAGTTATATCTGTTGACTATGTAAAGTCAAAGGATAATATAGCGGATCCGCTAACAAAAGGGTTAAACAGAGAGTTAGTTGCGAAAATGTCAAGGGGAATGGGGCTCAAGCCTATAGAATAAATTGGTGTGAAGGAAAACCCAACCTACGCTGACTGGAGATCCCAAGAACTAGGTTCAATGGGAAAACCTAATCGCACTGATTTGGTAGATCACTGTGGGGGTTATCCCTAGTCCGTTCCTATTATAAAACAGTGAATGTTGAGGATAAGCTTACGGCTTTTAATGATTCTGATAAGAAGCAATACAGAATCACCTATGTGAGAGAGAAGTGGGGCCGCTTCGAAGGAATTGCAGGGCTCAATTCTAGACCCTCTTGCAGAACCAGGCGTGTGTTCATGGCCAAAACGAACACAATCATGAGAACTGAATAGTATCAGGGAGAATCTTGTGTGAAGTATATCTTAATTTACATAAACGGCAGAACAGTTCAAGGACATCATATCTACTGGTCAGCTAGTAAAGCAAATATATTTCATGAGGGAAGGTTCAAAGGGTAACACCTACCTATCCTATGCAGGATTCAACTGTAGAACTTTGTCACCAAGATTTGTATCAATTTTCATTCATGTGGGGGATTGTTGGAAATTTTAATAAAAATTTAAAGGTTGAATAAAAAATTGTGTCTCATGAATGTGGGAGTGTCTTTTGGCTCTCCACATTCTTGAGTTAATTGAAGAGTTTTGACTCTTCATATTCTTGAGTTAATGGGAAGATTAATTGAGTTAATTAATCTTCCATGACTCTTGGTGTGCATTTTGGGGCTTATAAATAGTGGGTTCATTTCCTCATTTCAAGTACATGAAATTTTCTCTCTTTCAAGCTCTCTCTTGCATTACATATTGTTATCTTTCCATTTGGCCTCTCGTAAAATCTCGGTGATAAAGTAAAGGTACGTTTTCAGTTCGCCGTAGTAGTGTCTCGTGCTAAGTCACTGCTGGTTGTTCCGTTGTATCCTGGGAAACAGACGTCCGCTGAAACCTCGAAGCACATACAGGAGAGGGCGAATCTGTTTTAAGAAAACTGTACATGCTACAGGCCTCGGTTTGGTTTTGTTTTCTTTTACATAATAGTCATACTGTAAACATCACACTTGTTTCGGTTATTACTTTATCTCTACAAGTTTGTTTTCACGCTACTGGTTTTAGCAATTTTTCTAACAATGTTTTGGTTAATTAGAGGTTATCATGAAACTACATCCAATTGTTGACATTCATTCTCATATATGATGTTCACAAAAAATTATAAATCTCACATAAGGAAGACTATGTGCTTATAAAGATGGAATCTCTATTAGTATAAGGTCTTTTGAGTAAAGTCAAAAAGCAAATTCATAAGGTCTTAAGCTCAAAACGAACAATATCATATCATTATGGATATATATGAATTCCATGACATAACAAGTAACGCCATATGTAGGAAACATAATCATGGTCTAGATCGATCCATGTGTGTGGAATCCTCATATATTTAAACGAATCAGATGAGAACTCTCAGTAAATCCGTGATGAGATCGAGGCATGCAATGCTCCAAATATCATCTCGAGGATGGACAGACGTGATTGAGGGGATATCTGGACCATGAGAAGAATTGTGGTCTTTTGTTTGAGGAGAGGATTATGATTGTTGAAAATACAACTAAAGTCTCATATTGGAAATATAAGTAGATGACCATGAGTTAATCAGATGTAAGAATATCTCTATTGATTTGAGACCTTTTGTATAAAAACAAAAGCAAAGCAAATCCACGAAAGCTTGAGCTCAAAGTATACAGTATCATACTATTATGAATATATTCGACTTCCATAACATAACAAGAATACTTACTAATGGTTGGATATACCATGGATGGATACGATGCCAAAGGATAGATTGAACTCAACTCATATCTTATAGTACAGTACGGGTAATAAAAGAGATATATCGCAATTTAAAAATAATCACACAATTTCCTTTGGACATTAATATTTAATGAAATCAAATCGACATAAGAAAAACCAATTAATATGATGGAGGGAAGCAAAACAAGTTGTAATATCGAAATAGAGAAACCATTGTATAACATGAATCACACTTGATTTAGTGCCATGAACAATTTTCAGGTCATTCGAGAAAAAATTTGGACCAATTTGTGAGAAAATTTTAATTTTCCTAAATATATTGTTTTTCCTCAACAATTTAATCGTAATTTATAAATAAAATAATAGCCTTTTAAAATGTTGATTCGAATCAAAATTATGTGGAAATTATATTCAATTTAGAGTTTTGACCCCCTTCCATTATTTCTAAATTTTTATAGAAGGGGTCAATAATAATGATTTTAATAATATTTTCAATATCAAAATAAATATTATTGAAATAAGAGGGGTCAATGCAATTGGATCCTTCAATCCTTTATTCGTATCATCCGGAAGAAGTTAACCAACAAGTGACGTACAACCAAGAGATGCATTAATTCGGAAGGTTCCTAAAGCAATATTCTAATCTTCTCGCTGTGTTTCCCACTTTCTGAAATCGGAGAATCAATAATTCAAGATGGCTTGTCTATCCATCACAGCCCATAAAAAGGTTTATNTATTTATTCAATTTGATTTGTTTACAACATCTGTTAATTAAATAAGATGTATTTTATTGAATCGCTATCGTTTACTCATTAATTAAAAATATTAATATATGAACTCTTTAGTTCTCATTCAATAACATAAGTAGACAGATTTAATAATTTTAATGTTGACAATTAATTGAACATTTAAATTATATAATATTTTAATAACAAACATTTAATATATATTATTTAATTTCTAAATAACATGCAATAAAAACAAATTAAACTATGTATAAATCTACAATAAACTTACAATCTGACCGTAGAAGACGCCGGACCACTGTGCATGCGCAAAAAAATCAGCTGGAAAATGACCTGCACTACAAGCTAACAAAATTCATGATCTTAACCGGCACTCAGAAATTTACCAAGAATTGAAGCTAAAAACTTACCTCAAATTGAAACTAAAATCGCCTAAGAGATAAAAATTTATCATAGATGTGAAGCAGTGTGGAGAAAAATTGACCGAATATGGCCATATTTATAGAAAATTTGACCGTCGCAATTTTTAAATACCGTCAAAACCGTCGCAATTTTTAAATAGCGACGTTTTAAACAAAAACCATCGCAAAATTTTGTGATGTCTAAGACCTAATTTTTTGTAATGTATGTCGCATAGAATGCATCCTTTGTCCAGAACAAAAGGTAAAATCGATCCCTAGTAGAGAAGGGATGCTGAGCCCCCAACAATAGGATAAAAGCAAGCTTTGGTAGTATGTTACTTGTAAGGTCTCCACAGCACCGAAGCCCATGACACGCAAGCTCTGTGGGGCTTGAATAATGGATATTGTTGATGTGCTCCCAAAGAGGCCTCAGAAAACCAAGTTACATGTTGATTTTTGCATTAAACTTTCACAGATTTTCCTTTCAGGCTCTAATTCTTCAGTTCTTTCAAGTGTTTTGAATGTAACTTGTAGAATATAACCTATAAATTGTCCTTTTTCATCACACCTTCTAAATCCCTTACTATTCATGGTAGTACTTTATATATATATGTGTGTGTGTGTGTGTGTAGACACACACCACACACATATAATCGAGAGACTAGAGCTGTACCAAAAGCCATAACAAGTAATAATTATGCCAATCAACGTGGAAGTCAGTTGCTTCCCAACAAATATGTTCCAACACAGATGCACTTGTCTTATTCAACTCTAGTGAAGAATCCAAATTTTCATACCATCAATGGTTATATCATGCTCAGGGATGATGCCACGATTTGTTGCTTTCTATCAAATATATTCCAACATTGATGAACTTTTTCATTCAACTCCAGTAAAAATATAAATTTATATAATCAATGCTTATACCATGCTCAGGGAGAATCAGATTCCAATTATTCAGAATGAGGAATAAATTAAGTCAGGAGACAAGGATGGAGGAATCTTCGAATATTGAAATAGTGACTCCATATTATATGTCCGAAGTCAATTTTGAAGATCATAGCTTACCAAAAGTCTACTCAGTCTCATTCATAAGAATTCGCAAATAACTAAAGATTAAAAACGTGGGTCCGAATTTTATTGTGTTTGAAACAAAATGTGATGAAACCAATGAATAAAGTTCCTTCCTGGAAATATGATAAGCGGAGGTATCAAAGCTTCAATGTCAGGTTTATGTCATCTGGTTTAAAATTGCCAGCACTTTTGTCATTATGATCCACCAGAGTCATCTCTTCGATGGGATGCTCCAGCTGCATTATATAGGGCTTTGTATAGCCAGTGAAAATATTACGGACCTCAGTTTGCCTAGTTGATTTTAAGAGAGATCTCTTTGTCACGCAAGAAAGACTACTGGTACCACCTGACATGGATTCTGGAGTTGATGCACCAACATCTATTGGTGAACGAAAGTTTAATCGTCTGGTAGGTTTTGAGGTAGATGCGGTGGACTGTGAATTAGAGATACCCCGAGTTCCATGGCTTCTAGGAAAATGGAAACTTGGTTGTCCAGTAGGCTGAGACGCAAATCTAAAATGGGAATTAGACAATTGTTTAGGGCGCAAAGATAAGGTGCTGGTGCTTACAGGTGAACGGAAATTTGATAAAACTGGAAACAACTGAGACTTCGTTGTTGAGACAGGACCTCTCAATTGCAAAAAGTTTCTCAAAAGTGTTGGTACTACATAGTTGCCACCTACCGAAAGGTCTGATGTTGGGGCAACTCTTTGTGAAGAATTTGGTCCAAAGTAGGGATTAGCACTAGAATTAACATCAGTCACTGGCACTGACGTGAAGCAACTAGTATGTGAAGCACCTGAAAAGAAGTTTCTACCATTTACTGAACACTCAAAGCTTCCAACATGTAGCCTCATATAATGGTCAAATAGATTTTTGTTGTCGAAGAAAACTTGGTCACACACACGACAGGCGATTAATGTTTCCTGATTGGGCATTTCCTTCGTTTTTGTCTCTTTTTGCTATCAATACAAGATAAACTCAGATCACAAGGAAGAGATTAGAGAATTCCAAAATTTAAAGAACAGGGAGAAAAGAAGAGGACTTTGTGAGAACAAAATTTAATATAATCAAGTAAGATGCAAAATGAGACAAAAAAATTGTGCACATTAACCATACAGTCACAAGCAAGAAAACAAGACAAGGATATGCCAAAGTGTGTGGCGACTATGAAATGAAGTGGAATTTTATACACGCCCAGAAAGATCATGACAACGAATGATACACATAATTTATTGCACCAAAATCCAGTCAAATGTGAAACTTAATTATTGATACCACACAGAGACTACAATTTATTGTGATTTTCATTGTTCTTACCAGAATCACGACAACGGATCCTTCTCAAACCCAAACATTCAAATCCTTAAAAATTTTACCATAAAAGTAAATTACATTTTCTAAAATTATTTAAAAGATTTTTAAAAAAATTACAATCTTCCAAAAATCATTAAAATTTTCGGATTTCTATGATAACACTGCTTTACACCAAAATTGTCAGACATTAATAGCAAATTTCTTAAGTAGTTCTTACTTTTGTTATGATATTAAACGTTCACGCTTAAGTAACTTTCCAAAATGAAATCATCTCATTTTATTTACAGAAAACTAATGAATTCATTGAAAAGTTAAAAATTCATCTAACGTAGACTTGAGCCTTGATGAACGTGTCCTAGTTATATGCGTATAAGAAAATATAGTACACCTTGTAAACACATATTAAACACAAGTTTGGACACAAAAGAACTCGACTTCAAAACCATTTAAAGCAAGGTTTTTTCAAGTATTTTTGCATAATAGTGAAAATGAACAGTTTTTTATTTTTAAACAGAAATTGAACTGAACCTCTAAAAGCAACATTTTAAGGACTGGCTTTTTTTACGCCTTTTTAAAGATTATGAGCACTACCAAACATCACATTTTTCAAACAATAGTATACATAATTTTTTGAAACAGCTATCTATCCAAATGTTTTCTAAACAATAATTTTTTTTTGGAAATAGCTTATCTATCCAAATGCACTCTAACATAATGTGGAAGAGGAAAAATTATCACCTTGTATATACGAGTTTTTTGAGAAGGGAAGAAAGCTTACAGCCTTACAACAAATTTTATGAAATAGGGTTGAAGAATTGTGCAATTATTTGTCCAATTGAACCTATTCCAAAATACATAAGTTAAGCTAAACTAAATCTTTAAAATTCTTTCCATTTTTTCTAACATTATGACACATTTTATATTTGGATTATTTTTTCAGAACAACCATAGATCTAATTCTAAAATAGAAAAACCATTTATAAAGACAAGTCTAAGACCTTTGCAAGACCTCAGCTGTCAGTTTCAACCCCCCTGATATATACATTTTTAAATTCTAAGACGAATGTTTTTTCTAATTATCATATATACTAATACATTTACACCATAAATCTACGATACAAATAACTTGCAGGCATCCTCCTTATTCCAAAATAAGACATTACCTCGAAAGAATCGCCTTTTCTTCGTACTTCTATCTATTCATAATTAACAACTTCTGACTTTTGAATCCCGCCTTACAGACTGACTGAGCACACATAGCATGTGTAGGTTGAGCCTAACCTCACTAATTGACCGTGGTCATGCCGATTTTGCAACAGAGCTGAATCATTTTACCCCTCAAAGCTCTAACTCAATCTACGCAACTATCCATGTTACCAAGCACAAAACCATCCACTAGCATGTATTAACAATGAACATAGAGGGGGATACTACACTGAAACTCATCTTTCTATTTACTGATTTTTCGATTCTGTTCGATATAATTAACAAACTCACTCGGGATCCACATTTAATAATTTTATGGGAAATGGAAAGACGAGTTTCAGAATGAAGCTACTCCTACTCTTAAGGAAATCTGATGAACCTCAACAACATTTTCACCAAATTCCCTAGAAAGAGTAGCTTGGACGCGCGCTCCGCTCTTGAAGCTCCCAACAACACAACGCTTCAGTTAACAAGGTATAATAATAAAGTAATAAATAAATGAGTTTGTGGCAATTGAAGAATAGAGCAGGTAAAACGATGCAGGCACAAACTATAACACTTCGTAGACACTTGGAAACAAAGGAATCCATTGAAAATGTCAGGAATACAAAAAACCTTCCTAATCAACAGCAAACAGAATGCTCACAAAAGCCACCAACATTATTATAAAAAGGGCATGATCGTTCATAGTTTGAAAGAAAACCTCCTCCGATCTGTTGCTGACGTCCACTTTTTGGCAGCTTTACGCTGTTGCGTCGCGGCCACGGCCACCGCCACCGCCACCGTCTTCGCCGGAAATTTTACAAGAGAACCAACCTCAGACCTCGGCCGCTCAGAAAAGCCTGGGATATTTTTTTCCTTAAAATTTTATTAATTACTAGTTTAAGCATATTAAAATTTTCAATCTCATTAATGTAATTTTTTTATAAAATTTAATTATTTTCAATTCAAATGATCAAATTTAGTTCCAAATAATAATTTTTTGACGTTTTTTCATTTTCATATTAAAAAATAATAATAAATTTTACAAAAAATGAAATCTTATGGAAATAAAATTGTTTTACTGGATATCTTTTTGCTTATTTTTCTGTTATTGTTATCTGTATTATATATATGTCTATTAAATTGTGATCTATAATATAGATTTATATTTGATATATTAAGAAAAAAATATTCTTATCATACAAAAAATATATACCGATTAAAAAATTATTTCTCTCGTATTTTAAAATCTTTTCTTATTTTAAATTAAATTATTATTTTTCATAAATTTTCATAAACTAAATACAAGTTTTACTTATAATATACTTATCAATCAAAATACATCCAGTAAGAACTTATTTTCGACCACGTATATCAATTTAACATTTTGATTGCTAAACCAATAGAAGAGTTATAAAATTCACAAAAACTCCTGCGAGACATTGTAAATATAAGTAATGTTGACCTGATTCACAAATAAATATTTGTGTGATTTTATTTTTATCGTAATTGTGAGTCCAAAATTGTTATGTTAAGCTGAAAATCCATTAAAAAAAAAGACAACATAGTATAATATGATTTTGGCCATGAGATATATTTTTAAGTAAATTTAGTAGAAAACCCATAAATTTAAATTCCCNATAAATTTTTCATCTGTAATAATTTATATAATCTGCTATTAGTTGCAATTAAATCTCTTGAACTACTAACTTTTGATATAATGGGAAATCATTTATAAAAATTCCATAAATATTTTTCATATATATTTAAGACAAATAAATTAATTAAATTAATCAAATATTCCCTGACTTCTTATTCAAAATCTTTATCCAAATTAAACTATCGCATCTCTGTTCAAATTCTCACCTAAATTTTAATTTTTATAGTCATATGTTTCTATCGCTAATTTTACATAAAAATCTTTATCTTTAATCTTAAAATGATGCAAGAATCAAGACCGGACCGGACTTCTTGTAAAAAAAAATAGTAGCTCAAGTTCGAACCTGTCTTGCGCTAAAACACACATTGATGCGATAATCTACCTATCTTATCCTTGAAATTTCGTCTATTTATCCAAATATTTTACACGTTTTTATTTTAGGATTGCACTCTCGAGGATAAAAACAGTCGACTTGTAATTTTTGGTGCCGCAGGGTGTTGCTCAAGAATTGAAGCGATGTGAAGGGAAGGGTGTTGGATTAAAAGTATGTGTTTTTAGGCTTATGGGCTTTCCATGTGTGTGAATGAAAATTTGAAAGGTGGATTTGTCCCACATTGGACAAAAGAAGTGGTATAGATAAGTTTATATTGTGTTAGACTTTAGGGAGGTGTCACAATGATTGGTCAAGAGCCTCTCTCTCGCGCACACAGGCGCAGGGGCTCAAATCATGAGCCCGATTTGCAATGGAAAAAGGCTTGACTTGTGTGCAAGCGTACGAGCGCGACCTAGGTGCGTCGAATGTCGGACCAATCAAGGCAAAAATCGCCTAGCAGTCTAGGTAATCTTTTGTTATTTTTTTTACAGTTGAGACATTTCACACGCCCTTGAGACCTTTCGCTTGGTGCTTCATCTCCTCAACTGTTAGTGATTCATCTATCATCTTTAAGGCAACTTTTGGCCTTTCGTATGGATGGTGTTGCCAAGTATAAATAGGGGATGTGCCTCACCTAGAAAACCTACCGAAAATCCACTTTTTTCTCACTATACTTCTGCGTTCTGCTACAGTACTTCTGCTTTTGCTACAGTACTTCTGGTTCTGCTCTAGTACTGCATCTGCTACAGTACTCTGTTCTGCTACAGTATTTCTGTAACAGTACTACTTCTGCTTCTGCTTCTGCAGTACTGTTTCTGCTCTGTTCACTGATAAAGTTCAGGTATTGATTCTGTTCGCTAGCATAGTGCTTTGTGCTGCAACTCTGCTGGTTTGCCCGTTGTATCCTGAGAAACAGACGTCCGCTGAATCCTCGGAGCACATACCGGAGAGGACGAATCTGTTTTAAGAAAAATGTACAAGCTGCAGACTTTGATTTGATTTATTGTACTACTGTTTTGATTAACTACATTGATTTAGTAGTTTTACACGTAGCTATATGTTCTGTTTCTTCCATATATTGAGAAACAACGAAGGGGTGTACGTGTCACGAGCGAAGTCCCGATAAATCACGCAACCCGTCCGTCACTTGTGAGGCCGCATCCGCGCAGATTTCTCCGCCTCACCCTTTCTCTTGTTCTTTTTTGCATACATGCATTTGCTGGTTCAATTTGCAAAAGGGTTCGTTCTGGAAACATTGATTTTCTTGGAGGATTTTTCGCGACTGATTTTGTAGAGAGATGGCAGCTGCTAGAGCGGAGAGAAATCCTGCATTGTCGCCGGAGGCGCCGCTTGCGCCTGTGACCTTCGAGCGGCCAGTGCGGACGGACTTGGAAACTTCGATTCCGAAGCCTTGTAAGATGTTGTTCGGTACTCGTTTCTTGAAGGATTAGATTATGTGCACCCGTCAATTGAAAATGTTTTTTTTTTCCAATTCTTTATTTATTTGGGATGTCAGAATTAGGATTCATTAGCAGAGCAAGTTCTTGGGGGAAACGGCCTCATAAAAGTCTATGAGGCGTGCCAATCCTTTGGAGTACATGTAGCACGAGAACAAGTGTGAGCCTGTGGGGCAAACTTAATTTTTCAAGTCTAATAAGAACGACATGAATGATGGAGAGTAAAAATTTGCAGGACTTATATTAAAAAAAATTTGATCTTTTTGCAATTTGTAAAAAAAAATTATCACCTGCTAATATAACGTCCAAGAACCAGGATGCTCTGACCTGGAACAGTTCATTATTTTATGCTTTGTTTTGTCGTTACACGGTATATGGTTTTTATCCGAACCTCCTTTTTGTATAGGATATATGTATATTAACTTTTTTTAGAGAGTAAACCAATAAGGTTAAGCTTACACGTTCTTTCTCGAATATTGAGTGCATGTAAGGTGTGATTCAGTAATTTGTGGTGGGGTAGTAAGTCAGGAATATGTTCGTATCCCATGCATTCAAAATTAGAATAGGGAGAATAGTGGTCTCTATTCGCCATGGGAAAAAGTGAATCAGATCATTTCTTTGTTTTGATTCAGACTGGGATTGGAATTCATGATTTCTGCTCCAAGGGTTGGCTCTAGCAAACTCTAGAATACTGTCCGAGTTCTCCGGCCATGTTATTGGGGATGAATCGAAAAGCTTAGCATCAAGTGGTTAGTTGTTGACAGTAAAAGTGCATATGGGGCTTCATTTTTTCCTGAACTCCTTTGGGTATAGTAGCACAAGTTTTCCACAACGTTAGGCATACCTTAAATCTGGTATGGTCTAGTGATTAGTTGCATACCGAATCTCCTAATTTGTTCTCGATTCTCTTCTGGTATTGCACAACCGACTGTTTTGGTTATCTTGAAAGCTTGATAAAGCAAAACTTAAATTCAGGATATCATCTCCAAAGAGCTAGACATGATAAATGGCTGTTTTCGCCTATTCATCCTTGGATATTGAAAGGAAAATGTTCATGTCAAGTTATAATGATGGATAAGAGTACACATTCAGGTTGAAATGTTCTTTTTTGATAATGAAGCTAGATTATAATGCTGATCTATCTACACAGTAGAGATGCATTCGGTTTTTGAATCTTAATTCATGAAATTTCAGATATGGCAAGAGGTCTGGTTGCTCCTGATATGGACCACCCTAATGGAACACCTGGCCATGCTCATAATGATTTGAGTGTACTGCAGCAACATTGTGCCTTTTTTGACCAAGACGATAATGGGATAATATATCCCTGGGAGACTTATGCTGGTATTCATAAGCCGTTTCTTTGTTCCTCTTTTAATTAAATAGAACACTTGCTTTTAAGCTTGAATTCTTTTGCAACATTTTTTCAATTTGTTTTGAGATGTTAATTGACATGTGTCGTAATTAAGTGACATTTATTTTTTCTCGGAATCATGAATCTCGAGCATTGAATCACATCAAAGATTTTCCAAAACTAGTCTAAAATCTTCGTATGGAACAATCTACATTTTAGGTTAGCTGCACCGCTTTGGTGATGATTTCATTCATTTCTTCTCAGTAATAATTTTTATTATCTGCAGGACTTCGGCAAATAGGTTTCAACATGATCGCATCAATTATAATTGCTATTGTCATTAACATGGGGTTGAGTTATCTAACACTTCCTGTAAGTTATTACAGCTCTATTGATATCTTTGCTCTTTCAATATCACCTCTAATGGAGAGGATTTAGCTCTACTCTCATTTGGTTGTGGAAACACATAACACAACTGATGCTAACCTTATGTGGTAATGCATGTACAATTTATGTCCAAGCATGAAGCAATGTTCACTTTAGGCAAGAATGTCAACTTCAGTAGCTACTAGTTCATAGTATAAAGAATTTGGTTCGAGTTCGATGTTGGGAAAGGAGGGGTTGGTCTGGAGATGGGTCAAGTTTAGAGTCATGAGCATGAAGTTCATATTGTTATCAAGATTGGAACTATTCCAAGTATGTTTTGAATTTTATCAGTGAAAATATTTTGCAACAGGGTTGGTTTCCGAATCCTCTGTTCCCAATATATATATATAACATACACAAGGCCAAGCATGGGAGTGATTCAGGAACATACGACACGGAAGGAAGGTTTGCAGCATGATATAGTTGTGTGTGTATCGATCAAATGTGTAATTTTTATGATGTGAAACATTGTTTTTCAAAAATTTGCAGATACTCCCCAGTGAATTTTGAGAACATGTTTAGCAAGCACGCTCGAACATTTCCGGACAAGCTTACATTTGGAGAGATGTGGCGCATGACCGAGGGCAACAGACTAGCATTTGACCCCTTTGGATGGTAAAACCAAAAATCTTATACCCAGCTTGGGCCACTCTGTATATAAACTAGACCGTCTTTATCAATAGATTGATGGATATTGATCCTGCAGGACTGCGAGCAAAATGGAGTGGACCATTCTGTACATTCTAGCTAGGGACCAGGATGGTCTTTTGTCGAAAGAGGCGATCAGACGCTGTTTTGATGGTAGTTTATTTGAGTACTGTGCTAAGCAGCAGAGGGGAGCCGAGGAGAAGATAGAATAGAGGCACGTATGGTTAGTTTGTACCCGTACTTCATGTGTAACATGCATGTTTTCTAATTATCCAAAATTATGTGAACTGGGTGAAGAAATGTGGACCTCGTTTAATAATCCATGAAGTTAAGTTTATGTTCTTGAGATCGTTGAAGATGCCTTGAAAAGAAGTTTTTTTTTTTTTTTGGATGTTTAGCATCTCGAACTCAATCCGGGACAATATAAAAGAATCAGGCATTAATAAAGTAGATACAAAAGATGGAAATTCAGAGGAAATGTAACTTCATGACGTACAGGTATATAATCGATTTGAAATAAGAATCAAGCAACGTAGTAGAGAGGATTTGGAAGTTTGAAAGTTCTTTTTGCACTTGGAAGCCCTTCAATACTGCTCCATTGATCGCCTAAGATGCCCCAAATACGGTAACCCTTGTTGGTTAATTGCTTCCTCGCATCAGCCTTGAATTGTTGGACGTCCTTTACTTCGTCATCTGAATCTCTGCATTAACAACACAATGTTTTCAGCTCAAAAGATCAAAGATTTGAGTAAAGAATCCCTTAAAAAGTAGGCCTAAAAGCCATACTTTCTGGGGATATCTTCGTTATTTTTTCAAACCTTAGTATGAGATTAGTCCATCCATGATAACCAACGTCAACAAGATTATCAATCGTAGCTGATCTAAGGCATTCATTTCTTGAAGAAACCAAAAATATCTTTACTCCAAGCCCTTTAAGATCATTGAACAGTCTCAGCGAGTATTCTAGTACTGGAGCTTTTCCCTGATTCTTCCATTCTTGCAAAGATGTAGAGTTCAACTTGTTTCCCCTATACATATTCACCATGACATTGATACAAAATTTCAACTGTATCAAATTTAAGAGCACATAAAACCATTTACCATGATCAAGAAATGAACAAAACATTAGTTTAGAATAGTCAAGGATTTACCCGAACCCGTTTTTCTTGTAATAAGGCACGGTGGAAAGAAGGGTGTCATCAATGTCGAAGACCCAAGCATCCTTCCCATCTTTCTTCAAGCCGCAGCTGGTGGCAAGATACACAGTGCTTTCATCGATCGTTGTCTGTGAATCGACCTTGTATTGAGTCGATGTCATGTACTTCCCGATGTACTGAGCGCATTCTTCAGGCACGACCTCGAAATCCTTTATATTGTGCAACTCCACATTCATCCTCCAACTCTCGCAGTAGTTTTTCAAGGTGATCTGGAGCCCATGTTTTGTTTTCTTCTGATTCAAGATGTTCCAATCAGCAGACGAACAGCCCAGGAGCCAACCGCAGATTGCTAAGCAGAAAACAAGATTTCTCGCCATTGCTTGAAGGATAGTGGAATATGTTGTATCTTAGATTTAAGTGAATATAATATACTTATGGCAATTGAAGAGAACATTCTGGTTGTCACACCAATTAACACATGTATTATTAATTAGCAAATGGCATGAAAGCTGGCAGAAAATATCGACCAACAGACTTTTCATATTTCAGACAATGCATTCAGGGAAATCGAAATCAAAATCAAAATCAAATAGAATTTTTCATATTTTTCTCTTTTTTTTTTCATCCATTGATTGAATAAACGTAACTTGGCGTTACACATATATTTATTTCTTGGCCGATCACTTCCCACAAATATTATTTGTTCAGGTTCTTGAATTATATAAGGAATAAGATATATGATCCCCACAAATAAATCTATGAGGGACCTCTATTTATATCAACAATTCAACGATTATGTTATGCTGGTACTGATCAGAAAATAATTTTCTGTTACACCGCATGATCCCAAGTTTTCAAGCTAAGTTAAATCTGAAGGGCTCTAAATATAATCATATTTGAATTATTTTATTTTTGCCAAAATGCTTTTTCTAACAAGAGTTTGCGAATTTTAAATGCTTATGGGCACAAACTATTGTGCAATAAATGTCCTAATTGGCTCCATCATGTGATGCAGACTAAGAATAATCATTAAACGGTCATATAATATAATATTTGTTACCATGTGATGCAGTTGAAATTCAATCATTCTACACTTTCGTATTTCCTTCCCCTCCCAAATGATGTTCTATATACTTAAGCTACTAAAACTTCTATATATAAACACACACTGATTCACTAAATTATTTTCCAAAAAAAAACAAGAAGAACAGATTAAAACAAGATTGGCGGCGAGAGTTTATTTTCTGGGACTTGTGTGCATGTAAGAGTTCTAACTCTGCCCTTGGTGTTGCTGTCACAGTTTTTTTAAAAGAAAGTGAATAAGAGTGATGGTATTGAAGAAAGTGGCAATCCATAATCAATAATGCCAGCAAAGTGTCAACCAACATACAGCTATACGGACAGAAACAATTGCCAGCAGTCATAAAAGATTCAAATTCATGCCTTGAATTATTGTTTCTATACGTTCTTGGTTCTGGTCAGACTAATGGACAGAGCTACATCGTCTCCATGTCTCTAATCCAATCATCCATTTGCATTATTCTATGGTGTACTCAAACTGGCCTATCCAGCTTCTCTGGCATTTCACCTTTAGATTATTCCAATGTTCAGAAAAATTTAAATTAGGGTCATATTCGGATAAAATGATATTATATCTGTGTGTGTTTAAAATATGACTTTCATTTGTTAAAATAACATGATTCAAAAATTTCTAATTAAATGATAACATGAAATAATAAAAGAAAACACAAAACCGTGCTCAAAATTTGATACCAAAGGTGCTCCTCGGATCCTCAACCTTTTCCTTGATGAGAAGAAAACAGAAGTAAGCAACTTCAAAATGTAAGGCCTCGGAAATAGTGTATTAACTTTGTAACATTACATAAATTTGCTGAAGTGTTCCTTCTTATTGAACGTGATGACTAGATAATTTCATACATCAAGCAAAAGAACAAATCCTGAAACATCTTCCAATCACCGACCTCGAAACGGTTCATTCGACTTCTTATGTTTGTATCCCACGTTCAGTTTTCTATCGTTCAAGTGTTTCCACTTTCCTTTTTTCTTTTTCTTTCTTTATTCTTTCGTACCAATCACAATCAGTACTTGTGAATTTGTGTGAGAAGTTTGGAAGCACTTTGTGCTGGCCTTACCCAAACAACGTAGACATATCATTTTCTAGTAACAATACCAAATACAAAATAGATAGCAAATTATATTATCTCATGTAATTGAAGTTGCCGCGATCCACATCATAGTTGTCAAAGCGCAAATGCAGCGAAGCTCACAGCATACGCTTGAGTGCACTCCAAAGCGCGCGACTTCACTTTTGTGTTTATATTTTTGCGTTTCACAGAAAAAACAGCCTTTTGTTTTTAAAAAATCCGACAGATGAGAAATCGTCCACTAAAAATGTGATTTATCATATGATTGAAAAAATATATGTTTTGCGCTTTAAGTCTCAGGACACCTGCGTTTTTTACAACTATGATCCACATAAAATCTTATCACCAAACAGGGTAAAATTACACCTAACCTTCCTCCAACTTGGGGCACGACAGCCCAGGGCTGACATGGAGTTGTGCGAATGTCAGGTGGCTGTTAGAATTTCATATGGGTGACGAACTTGCTTTGAAGATTTTATCGTATTGATGTAACATAAGCTGTAAGATGTCGATTACTACAATTATACAAACATCAATTATTGTAACTTATTAACACTTATTGTTCTCTGAATCTTCACATGTTTGGCATACCAAGATTGCTACGCTCATTTTCTCAACCTTTTACACCTGAATTATCAGAAAATGTATTCTGGAAGCTGAAGTGGAAATGAAGCTACTTCAACTGCAAATGGTCCACCTTTAGCATCTGCCAATCTGAAGAGACAGAAGCTAACATTTATTTAACCTACACGATTTATTTCAAGCACAGAGATGGAAGTGTGTATGCACATGCTGTATGCATGAACGCATGTATGTATGTATATATGTGTACATGCTTAAACATGTCAAAGGTTTTAATTTACGGGAACTCAAGAAAACTAATGATTGTGCAAGTAAACCATTCGTCTGGTAAAAGAATAGACAACATTTTGGCCATACAAATAAAGAATGCATTACGTATTCATTGTCATTATCTAAAACCTGTCAAAATTTGTGGGCAATCAACTCATAGATCTATCTTCTTGCTGGTGTTTTGAAAATTAAGTGTCAGGTATCATCACATCACTTGATCCATGGGGGTATGACTTAATGCGAAAATAATTTTGATATGCCTTTCTTTTTCTTTAAAACGAGTCACTTAAGATTTCATCCTGTGCTCCAAAAGTTAAAAAGCAAGAGACATTGGTGGTCTTTGTGTCACATGTTTTAAGCAACAAAATTGACATGAAAGAAATATGTCTCACATCCTTTCGGTCATTCGGTTTATGTATGTGTCCTCTATATTCATTTCATAGGTTTAGTTTTGTTCAAAACAAAATCTCGTTGAGACTAGTAAAAAATGCTTTGCTAGAAAAGGACATGTACAAAGATGCCAGTAGCTTCCATATTTTGCTTATGTGAAGATATAGGCAAGCAGAAAACTCAGTGTAAATAACAAACTTTCTCATTCTTCTAGCTAGAAGCAACAAAATATCCTACCGCTTAGTGGTTATTTTCATGGTTTTGAGCAGAAGGAAAAGCTTTTGATGCTTCTTTTAATCAGGTAACATGACATTATGCATGCAATCAGATGTGCACCAAATTAGACAGGGACCATTAGGCTTTAGGTGATTGGCAGGAAGAAATATACAATTTGATGCATAAAAAGGTCAAATGAGTCAAAGAATGCATGATATATTCTGCTACTACCCAGTTGACAAATTATTTTCATTGTCCTCAATCAACAATGTTTAATTTATCAAGTTTATTAAAAAAATTGATGCTCATACATAAATTTACAGATTAGACGACTTCATGAAATAGTGCATACCTTCCAGGAACAAAAGTAAAAGAACCCTCCATAGATCCACGAGAGGATTGCAGACTTGTCCTACTCTCATAGACAAACTCTTCTTCACCAGGACGTAGTAGTGGATACTGCAGCATACAGTTTAGACAAAGTCAAATACTTGAAGACCCAGTTGATGAACTTAAATATGATCAACAGGTGACAGCTCAACTTAAGCGGACTAAAAGCTCTACTGATGGTTATATGAGTTGCAATTGCTTTATATATGAGTATTAGTTATCAACTTCTTCTTTTCATGCACATTACACAGGCTTGCAGCAAGGAATTCCAACCAAGCACAAGAGTCGTGATGTATGAAATATTTCCACAATAAGCTAGGGAAAAACAACTTTGTTAGTCCTTTCTTTCTCCTTTATTCGTTTAAATCAATTATACTCATCATAAACAAGTCAAATTCATGTTGTCTAGGTTACTTCAATCTAAGACCTGTCAGAGTGGAAAATCTCTGATGCATGTATTATGCCTGATGCATGTATTGCTTTCACATGTTCCATCAAGATGATTCAAAAACAAAATGAAATTGCTAGTAAGATCATGAGGTCTGTCTGCCAACACTTAAGACCATTGACTAAAGATATTTTCACATGCTGGAATTAAATTCAGCAATACTATTGGCCACATACTAATCATAATTTTGATTCCACGACCAAGTTTAATATAACACTTGTTTCATTAATTGTATGACTCAAATATCTACTCGCCACATATTAATCAAAATTTTTATTTCACGACCAAGTTTAACATGTAATTTTTACGTCGATTATATGACTAAAATATTTCAAGGTGTTTCACTCATCTCTCGCAACTCCCCAGAGGTAGAGGGTTATAGAGTTTGTCTAGCATACATTGAGCAGTGTACTGTCAAATAAGGATCAATATTTTCTCAGCAACCATCTTGACATGTTGATAATGAGAAGAACATGGGAAACATATCGTAAAGATTTTTAAAGAAGCACTTGGCCATTTATAATTTAATTTAAATAAAACATTGAATTGTAGCACCACAAAACATGCATTCTTCATTATACTAACGACTATATTACTCTTAATATTTGCTTCCCTGATCATTTGTAACAAGTTTCCTTTGGAAATATTTAGCATTGTTTTCTCGAAATTTTTGTCATAAATTTAGTCAAATTATTTAAAACAAATAAAATAATACAAGTTCTAGAAAGGAAAATTAGTTCATTCACACTTAACCCTAGGGAGATAAAGCTATATGACAATGGGGAAAACATACCTTCCCTATCACAGCTTCTCCATTGGGATTAGCTACAACCAAATCATTAGCGCGTATAATCCAGCTTCTCCAATACAATTGGCAAGAGCTGAAGGTCATTCCATTGATGATGCATCCATCAGGAGAAAGAGATAGGCGGATGGAATAAGCAAACATAAACTTGTCTGATTCATCTTGAAGGTTACTTAACTCAGGTACAAATGCAGCCGAAGCACGGACCTAGGACAAAATGTAAATAAATTGCAACGTACTTATGTGCCCAGAATACATCCTCTTTTTTGTACCAAAAGGCCGACACTAACAGAACAAGCCTACCATAGTTGTCAAAAGTGCAAGGCGCATTAAAGTGCTCAAGTGTCATGGGGCTTTAAACACAAGGCGAAACACACTCTTTATAAGGCGTGCACAATAAATAAAATATTCTTAAAAAAAATTCAATTTTAAAAAAAAAAACATGAAGCATAAGATATCAAATATTGAAATCGTCATCATCTTCATCTTTCAAATATCAAATATAAAAATGTGAGGGCAAAGGGTCGAGTTGATAGAAGGGCAGAGACGATAAAAGAGGTAAATCAGTACTAGAATCAATGTGAATAATTGATATAGCAACAAAAGAGGTGCATGCATTTCTAAGAGTCTGCAGATAAACTCAGAAAAAGATAGCCCAAGAAACTTACACTAAGTCCAATTTGCAATATCGGGGAAGCATACTAAAAAATAGAACGATTTTGTTCTCAAACATTTCGGATCTTCATGCAAGATCCTGATTAGCAAATAAATCAGCAAATTCAAAAATGTTTTCCAAACCTGAGAATAGCATGTGAAAATTTGCATGCTTAGCATTTTTTCCTTAAAGCAGCTTTGTGGGTTAGAAAAGATTAAGATTGAGTTTTATTTATCATCCACTATAACGAAACCAATTTCCTTAGCCGATAAATTGGATGCTAACAACAACATTATCTGAATTTGGAGTTCTTTTGGCCAACAAAAAAACCTAGAGAACGTAATTTATATATTCAACTGTTAGCTGTGATGCTTATATCCCAAACCAACTAGCAAGCTACCATACTGCATCCACATACCACACAAGTTCATGTAAGACAAGAAAAATTATGGGGAGAGGAGGTAGTTTTAGATACATTAACAAAGCACAGGATCATGTTTCACTACCTTTACGCCATTTGTCACGGCAGAGGAGCAGATGGGAGCTTTTTCAGGGAACAGATTTATGCTTCGAAATTTTCTCTCTTGGTAAACACCAATAATTCCATCTTGCAAGCGTCGTCCATGTTCTTCTAGCCATAGTAGCATGGCATCCTGCTGTTGGCTACCTTTTGGATCATGCACTGAATTGATCAATGCATCAGGAACACAAGGCAGCATTTCTCCATCTTTCACCAGATTCCTAGTGCCCACAAAAAGTTGACCGCTGATGCAGTTTAAAAAAAAACTTTTCTCACTGTAAGTAGCAGAAGCTGCCACTACAATATATTTATATGATCTACCACTAAGTCCTATCAGACGCATATAATCCTTTGTTTCAAGTACCATTTGGCTTAAGGGTAACAAGAACACATTCACGAGGTGATCGTACACAGAATAACCACCAATGATACCCAACAAACTTGAGGGTAAGCTGCCACTCATTTCTTCATCAGGCAGTTCTTGGCCATCACAAAAGCGATAAAGAACCCTAGTAGGAAGGGGGAGTTTTATTTTCAAAGACTTCTCAAACCGCTTGATTTCATCTTCAGATGCACCCCTGCGTAGAGTTGGCAAAACCTCGGGAAAATTTACTGCCAACCACGCTTTAAGTTTGCTCCAACAACTTTTGGCTCGCATAACAAGTGACCATGGATACATGGCAAATCCTTCTCGCCATGCTCTATAAGCTGCCTATAGATGAAGGGTAAATTGAGCTTCCAGAGAATATTCAAGATACACTAGCAACTCTAAGACAAAATCTTCAATGTGAAAATAACTTGAGTAAAAATACGAGCACAAGTTGTCTAAATCAATCAATTCCATTAAATCACAGCTACTTTTGGGCTATATCACCAAAATAGTGTGTTCACAGATCCATGAAATAAGTATGAAAAGATTCAAAATGATTATTTCAGCAGAGATTGAGTCAGGACCTCTTGCGCTGGCTGTTCACCAAAATATTGTGTCCATGAACACACAAACAAGAGTATGCAATCATTTTAGCACCATTTCAATGAATATTGTAAGGAAATGCACTGGCTGTTCACCAAAATATTGTGTCCATGAACACACAAACAAGAGNTCCACTTCATAATTCAATCAGGAGATGCATATGAAGAAATAATATGCTGCACTAGTCATATCCATCAAACGAATAATCAAAATTAAATTTCGACACTTGCTACTCCGACCATTTCCCCACCTTCCACCCCCACTATCGTACTCCCCAATGTTTTCCTAACATATCACATCTTATTAGTACAGCAGTGTCATTCACAGCCCTAAGTGACCCAAAAAAGTTCTGAAATGAAACAATTCGCCGTTACAAAGGATCGCACTTCCGATTACATAGAATTGAGCTAAATACGAAAAGCAGTTGCGATCCAACTAACCACGACACAGCTAAATTAATTAGAAAACAATAAATGATAAATTTTATCTCGTTATTGAGTATATAACGATAAGTCAATGCTTAACAATTACATTCACAAAAAACACACAACAAAATTACACACATATAAAAACACGTGTGCGCGTATCTAAGCATTCATGTAACCTTAAAAGAAGCGGTTGGATTGCCGTTGGGATCGCGAGGAGAGGAGAGATTGAGCTCGTCGGAGCAGAATCGGGCCCAAATGGAATCTTCGGAGGCCCAAACCCGAAGCCTTTCACTGACACAGCAAAATGATGCAACGTCCGACGGAGCAAATTTCGACAGAATTACGTGAATCGCCAACCCGCCCATATCCTCCAACCCCATTTTTGCAAATTTTGTTAGCTCTACTCCCTCTTTTCTCAGCAGTTCTTGAACCGTGTCATCGATACCTGAGTTCTGAACAGGGGCAAATCAGGGTTTCCACTTATTTTGTCCGGTTTAGCTTCTACACTTTTCTGATTCAACAGTTCAAAAAGAAATGTTTTCAACTCAAAAAAAGTTCGAAATTTCAACATTTACATCATTATTTATTTAGGGTGAAATTTAATGCGATGGTTGGTTTTATTTTTCATATTTTGAGATAGAAATACAAATTTATTTATTTTTTATAGATAGAATAATTTTTAATAAATTATACATAAATTGTTGTGCGTGCGGAAGTGATTCAAGCAATTTAAAATTTTTAAAGATATTATATATTAATACAATACCAGTAAATTAAGTACTTACGTAGTCTGCATATAAATTAATATTTTTGTGCATAAATGTTGTATAAAAACTTTAGAGATAATATTAAAATAAAGAACTTTAAAAATATTTTTTTTATAAAATTTTGTTTCCTCATTTTTTTTATATAATACTAGTATTACAACGTACTCGTTGAATGCTTATACAATATTTTTTTTCAGTTAGTTTCATCCGCTTTTGAAATTATTTTGCGGAGTATGGGTAGTTTCATAGTTTTGAAACATTATATTATCGAGATATTATATATATATATATAGTATTTTGATCATACCAAAATACTATGTAGTATGAGATTATATAGTATAGATAATATTTTTAGGCAGTAAACATATGTTGAATTTAGAGTTATTATATCTATTTTGTATTTTGTGGAATCTGAAAATTGATATGGAAAATAAAACCAATGCAGAGTAAACTTTTATTAAAAACAATTTGTAGAAATTATCAATGCTATATCCACTGCCAGGTCATCAAGAATAGCCCCACCGAAACGCCAGCTCATCAGGAAAACAGAGGTCAAGTGTGTAATAACCCGACAACCTCGGCTTGACTCCAACGTACGGACATTGCTCCACACTAAACAAACCAAACGTTTCATGTCTCCATTTAATTTCTTCATACTACTCTTAACAATCAAGGAATTTGTGGTACATACCCATGCTTAATTTAGTAAGTTTGTTTCCCCCTGAAAAAGCTATGGGTCCTTTTAATTATTGTTTCACTTGTATTATCTAACTGTGTTTTCTATTAATTATTTTGATCATGAATTCTTGTTAGAATAATCATCATGTGTTGCTTCTGGAAATGTTTGGATAAGATCAATTGATGAGCTGGTGTTAAATTTCTTGCAAAAAGACGTGTTTTAATTCGACAAAAGATCAAGAATAATGCTGCACAACATGATTCAATCTCAAGAAGACCAGCTCTAAATTGTAATCAACATTGATTTCTTTGTTTTATCCTTCATTTTCAACTTATGTTTCTTCTAAATATTGTATTTGTTATTCAATGTGTAAATGATTTTTATTGTTTTTTCTCCTTGGTAGGAAGAAATTTCAAGCCGGCCCCTTTGGAGCTTTTAGAATTTTGTGAGTTTGACTTATTTCCCGAAACAATGCAAGATTTCGAAGCTACATCAACTTCTAATTGTTGTCATGATGAGCAATCATCCTATCCGACTAATCATTCTTTTAATAACTCATACATGAACACATACAATGATATCATGCATAGCGAGACGAAAACCATCGTCGCCTCTGCCTCCATCGCCACCACACCTTCCATCAGCCCCTCGACGCCAACCATCATCACGGCCAGATAAGACTGCATGTCCATAATCTTCGGTTCAACTGATGATTAGATAGAGAATGACATATCATATTCAATAGACTTCACCACACGTTCTTCATCCTTTCATGTCTACTCTTATTCTCAACACATGAGCAATCAAGAACAATTCAAAATTTCTTCGATAGGCAATCGGTTTTCATTAGATATGATGGATGGATAACCGCACACGGCTCATCAGTGCATATCTGAAAGGCAGCAGGCGATGGTGCTTCCACCACTAGGGGTGGTTCCCGTGATGGGACCATGGATTCCGGCAGCTTATGAAAGGGAATGCGGCATGCCTTCTGTGCCATCTTACATTTCTTTAAGGTCCTCGTTACCTGGTTGCGCGCTTATTGATCCCATGATGGGACATTATTTGCATTCATGCGGCATAAATGCACCATTTTCTGCAGAAAATTCAAGGAGTAGCAGAATGCAGAGATGTAAGAGAAAGTAGATTTCGATGTGATTTTTATATGCAAATATATACCAATATGCAATGTAAGTGAGTCTGACATTGTAAAATCTTGAGCATTAATCTTCATTAGAGGCAGTAACTGAATCGAGACAAAGATTATATATATTATTTGTTAGGTCAAGCACGCCAAAAACTATAGCTATTAGTCACCACACAACTTTATTTCCTCATACTTGTGACAGCGCATAGTGCATCTATTTGGGTATTAATGAGTCGGGCTATTATAAAAAAATTATAGCTATTAGTCAAAATACAACTTTATTTCAAAAGAATAACTATCTTCACATATGAAATCTTCGTCGGAGTACGCCACTGTGAAATATTGGTGCATCAGTGAAGTAATCATTGACAATAAGAGCATGTTCGTGTTGACTCCGTTAAGATACCTTCTTTCACGTCTTCCGTTGGAAGTTCTAAGAGCTACCTCAACTAATATTTGTTTTTGTTGAAGTATCAATATCATCCATCAACTCTTCTTCAAAGAGATCAATGATCCTATCGGTGGTGAAGTAATTTGGGTCTTCAGACACTTCGAAATAAAGAATGAAACAAAAAAATGCAATAAAATTGTTGGTTATTAAAAAATCTTAAATGGGCAATTACTTCCCTGACATGATAAATATCAGGAAAATATAATTTCAAGGACAATACAATATATTAACATCAATTTTCTTTCCACGTGTTTAAAAATCTCTTCAACTCTTTTGACAATTTTCTTTCTATGGAGTAGTCTTAAGGTTATCTTAATTAAAGATGTCAAACGTCAAATGAGCAATTACTTCCCTGACAAAATATCACTCGGTGCAGCAGAATTAGGAACAAAAGCAGCATAATTAGTGCAACCCGCGAGGTAGCGCTTAAAGGGGATGTTGAAATGTTATTATCATGTTTGGGACATTTCCCAACCATTCACGAGATCCTGATGGACAAATGGTACTTACTGTGGATTTCCGAAGGGTTTGTACCAACTAAAGGTGCGTCAAATATATCGAAATTTCAATCAAAATATTTTTATACATTCAACTTACGAAAAATTAGCCTTCAGTCCCAGCCGTCGATTTTTTTTGTGTTCAGTCCCTGGGTACTTTTTTAGTACCACATTTCCACATGAAGTGTACCACATTTTGTATGACATAGTACCACAATTTTGTGGGTAGGGAGTGAACCCAAAGAAATATTTTGATAAGAGATTTTTCACCAACTTCCCCTTCAACTTAAATATATTTTTTAATGTTTTTCAAAATATTTAATCAGTTATTAGAGATATTATTTTGAGTATGTTTCGCATGGTTTGAAAACCAAATTCGATTTAATTTTTCGATGTTCAATATTTCAAGTATCGAACTATTGTAATTCAATGTTGACATCCAGCCAATCTTAAGATATTTGTACCATATTTTTAATATTTTGTATCGATTTTAATGTGAGAAAAAAATTATGACATAAAACGATAGAAATAGAAATTTTTTTTTTGATGTTGACATATTTTTTTCTGACATTTTTTGACCATAAATAAAAATATTATATTGGGGATTTATTGATGGTAATGTATTTATTGATAATTTCCCACGTATCCCCCTTAATTGTATTTTATTTTATAAGTGAACTCCATAATTTGACCCCCCTCCAGCCTCTCCTCCTCCCCCATCCAAACAGCCCGAGCATAAACCCTAGTGCTCGCTTCACTGTTATAACGCACGCATAGAGTTGCGGTATCGCCATGAATTGTTCTAGTAAATCTCTAGTTCTCTCCTTTCCACGTAAAAAATAAGCGAAACTAACTTCTTTTTGTCACTATTTTCATTTGGTTTTTTGCTTTAGCTGATGTGTAGTTTTAATTGAAAATGTGTAGTTTCCGGTGAGGTTCCGGAGGAACCTGTCGTCGCGAAGAATTCAGGTCTCCTCTTCGAGAAGCGCTTAATTGAGCGCCACATCTTGGTGTGTACTTTCTTCCTCTTTTTTGGCATTTATGAATTGTGTTGCGTTCTTTATTATCAGCCTCCTGCTTTGTTTTGTTGACAAACATTGCGAATAATCTGTGGAAACTATATGTGGCAATGTACATGAGAACAATTTTGTGATAATGCTTTCAAAAAAGCTGTTGTGGAATTAGGGTCTTTTGTCGTTACTTCTCTTTAGTTACTTGAAGTTCGTGTTTTATTTTGTTTTGTTATTGCTTTTGTTTTTGAAGTAACTGAAGTGCATGTCTCTGTGCATTTTGTTTTCCTCATCGTTTCTCTCATTAGGATTATGGAAAATGTCCAATTACTGGAGAATCTATGACAATGGAAGATATTGTTCCAATCAAGGCTGGGAAGGTATGTACTTTGTAGGATACCTAAGAATTTTGGGGTTGTATTTTATCCATATGTTCTTCAGGTGGAAAATGTCTTACCATTTTCTGATGATGTGTTGATTGAAGAACAATGTAAAGTTTAATGGTTGGAGTTATGTGCAGGTAGTGAAGCCCAGACCAGTGCAAGCTGCAAGTATTCCAGGGATGTTGGGAATGTTTCAGATTGTACGCCTCTCTGTTTCTTGTCTGACCTATTTCATTTTGTAGTTATCGATTTGCCTATGAGGTTTACAATCTGTGATTTTTTTATCCCATTACCCTTCATGTTCACCTTCATTCACTTTGGAATTCAGGAATTTTTGTGAACTCTATTAATTAATTGAAAACAAGTATGTGATACCAATATGTCATCCATTTGTCTTTCAAACATGAAGGTTTTGATGCCCAATTTGTGATTTTTTGCGTGATGCTAAAAAAGTGTTGTCTGCTATTTGAAATTTGAATGCTCAAAACATTGTCGAACTTTGAACTTTTTGAGGTTATTATGAAGGGAACTTTGTTGAGCAATGGAATTTGACATCCATAAATTCTTAATTAAAATTCTTTGTTTCATGATGTCAGACTGCGTATTTGCAAGTACATTGAATCTTTCAGGTTCTGTTTGGTTTCAGCGTTTTAAGAAATCTAGCCAGTCCATGAATTAGCTGTCTACTTGGTTAGTTTTTTTTGTTCTTTTAGCTTATATCTATATTATACCTGTTTGGGCTCAATTGGTAATTTTTTGAATTTCGTAACCATGGATTACTAAAAACCTTTTAATTTGTCAGTTGATACTTCTTTTTCTCATGTCTTTCTTTAAACTAGGAATGGGATGGTTTGATGCTTTCAAATTTTGCGCTGGAGCAACAATTACATACTGCAAGGCAAGAGCTAAGTCATGCATTATATCAGGTACGAATGAGTTGATTGGAATTCCAATGGTAATTAAGTGTGTGTTAATTCTTTAGCTCTTTGTGGGTACAAAATATGTTCACCGTCCTATGGCCTTTGTCTCTGTACCAGTAATGTGCATTTTTTAAGAACAAAATGAATTTGGGATATCACACAATGTTTCTCCTGTAATCATGTTTGACTTTGCATTGCCTTGGGCCTAATTTTCAATTTGTAGCTTGTGCCTTTCCTTTTCTTGGTTGATTATTGGAATTTTATATGGATGAAGTATCATGGTTTTTTCAGCGTCCTGTTTGTGGTTAAATAGTTTATATCTTGTCTTTCAGCATGATGCAGCATGTCGTGTTATTGCAAGATTGAAGAAGGAAAGGGATGAGGCTAGGTCATTACTGGCACAGGCTGAAAGACAGATTCCCTCGTCATTTACTGCTCCAAACGCAACAAATGCTGCTGCATTAAGCAATGGGAAAAGAGGTTATTGACTTGTTGTTCAATTAGCTTAGTTCCTTTCACTTTATTACTCATGATATCTAATTTTGCATGTGGTCCTTTGCAGCTGCTGAGGAAGATGAGATGGGTCCAGATGGGAAAAGAATCCGTCCAGGAATCTCAAGTAGTGTTATTTCTGAGCTTACAGACTGTAATGCTGCTCTTTCACAACAAAGGAAAAAGCGCCAGGTGATAGCTGTTGTATAAATTACAGCTTTGTGAATTAAGAGCATCAATTTAATATTGTAGTAAAGAGTATTTTCTCATTACTTTGCCACCTTTTTTGTAATTTTCTTCCAGATACCTTCGACATTGGCTCCTATTGATGCTGTGGAGAGGTTCACTCAACTTAATAGTCATCCTCTTCATCGAACTAATAAACCTGGCATATTGTCTTTGGATATTCAGTATTCCAAGGTACAAGATAATATACGTGACTAAATTTACCATTTTATTTTTAATTTGACACTTCTTACCATAGAGGAACTTCTTGGCCCTCTTTGAAAAGATTTCACTAGCAAAGTTTATTTGTCTTGTTGTGTGTTTAACATTGTTTAGAAATAAGACATTTTAATAAATAAAGTCTATATGTGCACTGGGAAACATAAGATATATTTTATGATTTGTGTTGGGAAACAAAAATTACAGTCGTCTTGCATGCATGTTTATGTGGCAAAACAATCAAGAGATTCAAGATATAGCGCTCGGGGTGCTATATATTCGAAAAGATCTTATTCGATATCTTGGTATTAACTAGCTTTTAGTACATCAAGACAGCATTTGATTTTAAACTTTGGCTCTTGGGGCACTTGTTATCTAAGTTAGGAATCTATTGGGGTTCTTTGGGCAATTAAAATTTGTTGATTTGTATGGTTCATCTCATGATTGCTTGTATGCTTTCCAATTCACGAGGCAGAAAAAAAATTAAATGATTTTTCGAAATATTATATTCTGTGACTTCTTGTTTGGAAAGCAAGGTCAAGCAACTTGTTGAACAGAAATGTTTTTGTTTGCCACTTGTTATCTAAACAATAATTTTGGTATTGGTTATAAACGTATTAGAATTATTTAACAGTTTCCATCCCACGTTTATTCAGGTCTTAAATAAATTAGAGTGAACTTTTCCTTTTGGAAGTATCTTTAGCACTATAATACATTCGTCACAGAGGCAAATGAGAAAATCTCTATGTCTGTACTCCTTTTGAAGTTGGATATCTATTGGTTTTGATAAAACACTCTATTGGTTTTCATAAAACATTCTCCTCTTGCTAAGAGCGATAATACGCGAAGGAAGAAATTATTTTGGTTTGACCTGCACCAAATTGATGAATCCATCGTTATTTTTGTGTATTCTTTCATTGTCGGAAGGGGTGTTTTGTGATTGAAGAGTACTGAATTACATTTCAGATACAAATCAGAAAATAAAAATTTACGGGAGGTTAACTTCAATTCAACTGTAATCCATTGTGCTTGCGGCTGGCTTGTGTAGTTAATGTTAATCAAATTTGCTGGAAAGTTTGAGGGTATTTTCTGTTTTGGTTCCGGCATTTTTGGAGGTTCCTTTGAGAGTGAGTTTTTTTTTTTTAAATATATCCGGGAGTATATTTGGGAATTAAATGTTTGTTTTGTTTTGTTCTTAATAAGAAACATAATTTACTGTTGCGATCAATCTTGTATGTTTTTGTACTGGTTGATTGCATATCAATAACTAAGGATGGTGGGTACCGTGATTGTAAATTTTTTAATTAAGTGTAGAGTATTTAAAATTTAATGTATGTAGTATTAATTACGATATTAATTAATACAATATTAGAGTATTTTTTAGGAGGGGTGAAAGTTGAAACAAAAAGTATGGTTATATTGGGATATGTGAAGGTAAGTATTTCAAAAAATATAATGAAAATAAGATAG